>NW_023624971.1:2396-3522 GCF_014905685.2 Nematolebias whitei
ACCGATGTTTGGATGGGTGGATGGATGGATTGCAGAATGGATGGACATGTGGATGGATGGATGGATGGATGGATGGATGGATGATGGATGGATGGATGGACAGTATAATGGATTGATGGCAGAATGGATGGACAACGGTCGGACGGACAGACAGGCGGACGGACGGACGGACGGACGGACGGACGGACGGATGGATTGCAGAATGGATGGACAATGGATGGATGAATGGATGGATGGCAGAATGGATGGACAGATGGATGACTTCAACTCAACTCAACTCAACTTTATTTTGGTAAATTAGCATTACAGAAAAAGGAAAACAATATAGACTACTTTTTGACAAATCAATAATTTACCAAAAAAGGAATAGGCTGAAGCCGAGGCTTATACTTGCCTACCCTGTTCATAGACTCAGCAGTCTTCAATAATAAAATATATCTACTGTCCATATATATACATACATTACATATACACATATCTATATAAAAATATGTCTGTGTATATGTATAAGCATACTTACATTACATACATACATTGTTAAACACTACATATATACATCTACATAACAGTATAAGCTTTTATAATTTTACCTTTTATGGACCTTTTAAAGCTCAACAAAAAAGCACATAATTTGAGTTCATCATTCAATTCATTCCACAATTTCACACCGACAACTGAAATGCATCTAGATTTTACTTTACTTTTCTCTTTAGCTTGTTCAAATATTAATAAACCTCGTAAATTATAATTACTCTCCCTTAACTTAAATAATTTCTGAATTCCAGAAGGAAGACTTTTATTCACTGCTTTATACATTATTTCCAGTATTTTTATATAAACAATGTCATTAACTTTTAAGGTGTTACTTTGAATAAAAAGTTTATTAGTTGGTTCACAATATCCCACTTTATTAATAAGCCTAATTGCTTTTTTTTGTAACTTTACTAATATGTCAATAGTTGTTTTATTAGCATTTCCCCATATTTCTGCACAGTATGACAAATAGGGCATAACCAAAGAAGAGTATATAATATGCAAGCCTTTTACATTTATTAAATCTTTTATTTTAAACAATATTCCAACAGTTTTTGAAACTTTATTTCTAATATATTCAATATGAGGCTTC
>NW_023624972.1:0-3522 GCF_014905685.2 Nematolebias whitei
GACAGTGAGATTTTAGCACCAGCAGTTGTTAGCTGATTTAGGACGTGGTCGATCTCAGCCAAATGAGAGTCCAGTGTTGGTTGTCTCAAAAGGATGTCGTCCACGTAGATCAGTGTCCCACGCTCGTGGGCGTCTGGACATGCTTTGTTCAAAAAGATGTTGAACTCTGCAGGTGAGTTAGCGTAGCCAAAGGGACACCTGGTAAAGGTGTATTGTCGGCTGCCAAAAGTGAAAGCTAGTTTGTGTTGGTCCTCGGCGCGCACAGGGATGGTCCAAAAACCAGAGGCGACGTTGAGGGTCGAGAAGTACTTACCATCGGTGACCTTTGGCAGTTCCTGATGGAGCTGAGTCATTGGCCACCTGGATAAGGGTACTTGTTTATTTAGCTTTCTGTAGTCTATGGTAAGTCTCCATTTACCATTCGGTTTTAAAACTGGCCATAAAGGCGCAGAGTAGGTGCTATTACATTGTCTGATTATACCTTTGACCAAAAGGTCATCAATGATCTCCTGGACAGGCTGGTACGCTGCCAGAGGGATCTTGTATTGTCTGACAAATGTTGGCGGTGCGTTGGGTGGGGTTGGGATTCTCACTGCGTGGAGTGAGGTCAACCCACAATCTGTTGAATCAGTTGAAAATGACTTTTCATATTTTAAAAGAACTTGGCGAAGTTTGTCTCTTTCTTCATCAGATGTCAGAGCGTCGGCTTGGGCGACCACCTGATCAATCTGTGATGAGACTGATAAGGGTTCTTGCTCCTTGGGGAGCTCCAACGAATCCCTTTCTGAGTCGTCGGACCTGTCTATGGGTAAGACACCATAGGTTTGAGGTCCTTGGTCGACGTCATCGGTTGAGAAAAGGGCTATGGCCTGTGTTGGTTTTGTGAACCATACTGGCCCAGCTTCTTGACTCGGTACCAGATTATCTGGGAGTCCTCCCAGAAATGGAATGCCTAGTTCAAAATCATGAAAGTCAGTTGAAATCAACCATCCTAGCATAGTGTTTTTTGCGATCAGCACCTCATCCATGCCCGTGTTACACACAGCAATAGATGTGGTCCTGGAGTCAAGACTCACTTGGTTCGTGGCTTCCACGGACAGTCCCAAGTTGAAAAATGCAGGAGAGGGTTGAAAATATGCCTGTTTATGGCTAATAGCTTGTCCAGCTATGATGTGGATTCGCACCATTAGGTTAATCACCTGAGGTGGTACTGTGGTGGTTTGGTTGCTAGCAACTTGGCAGGCCTCTGGAATGGTCTGCCCAGCCTTAAGGCTCGCTGTGTCTAGCACAGGAGGATCCTTTGTGGCTGGTTTTAGGGACCACAGCACCTTGTTGATGGTGTCCACGTGGACACCTAACCTTACCAAAATGTCAGAGCCTATGTAGGATGCATGTGGTAAGTTTTGGATAACGAGAAACGGGTGAACCAGTTCTCGTTGGTTCCAGTTTAGTTTTAGGTTAATGACTCCTTCTGCGGTCATTACCTGTGAACTATTGGGAACTAATGGAAAGCGAAAAGCTTTTTTAATTAGTTCTTGACCAACGTGTTTGTGAACCAAGGTTTCGTAGAAAGCTCGGTTAATTGCTGATTTATCTGTCCACAGAGACAGAACAGCATCGTTGGTGTGGGACCCTTGGATCTCTACACCCTTAACTACCAGCGGTAGGTAGTGTTTGGTGGACTCCGACTACTCCAGCTCACAGAGGAGGCTGTCTTGTTGGGTCAGAGTTTGGACCACTGGGTGGGTCTCTTTGGTTTCACATGATGTCAGAGGAGTACTCACCGGGCTCGTGTCCTCGGCTGAGTAGTCCTTTGCGCCTTCCGCGGTACCTGCTGTTGGGCAGTCTGTGTCACACACCGGAGGCGTATCTATTGGCAGTGGTTTGCTCACTTTGGTCCACATTGTTTGATCACCATAATCTATAATCGCGTCGAAGCGATTTATAAAGTCCTGGCCAACCAAGAATGGGAATGAGTCAACACGAGACACGTGTACTGGGTGGTACAGTGTCATTTTGCCAATCTGCATGTGAACCATTGCTATAGCTGTCAGGGTTGTTTTCTCCTCTGAGAGACCCTGCATCTCTATAGCACATTCAGAGAGAGGTATTATCCTGTTAACACTGGCAGCGGCCGTCCTCAGCTCCTCGAACAGTTTAGCTGACATAATTGTTATGTCTGCCCCACCGTCCAAGAGTGCTTCGTGTGTGAGGACACCTTCGAGTGTTACTGACAGGTACGCCTTTTTGGCGACCCCCCTTCTGATAAAGTTACAGAGAAACCTTTTGGGTTTTTTCTGACGCTTCTTCACGCGTTCAGCCTTATCTGTGTAATCTTGGTTTGTCTGAACCGTCAGCACAGCAGTAGCTGTTTCTGAGTGTTCAGCTTGCGATGACTCGTCATCGTTTGTGTGTGTGTTTTCCCCCCCTTCTTCCGACGAGGGGTTGTTTGAGGCAACCACAGCAATGTCTTGGTGTGTTCCACCGACATCTGTAATGTTGTCATTCGCGCCCTCAGATGTAATAGGAATTACATTACTGCATAGTGCTCCTGGTTGGGTTCCCGTGTCAGTGTGTTTCAAAGTTTCTAACAACCTGCGTATTTTCTCTGTCTCTTCCGAGCTCAGAGGTGTAGGGCCTTGTTTCTGGAACTTTTGTGATTTTTTCGCCTCGGTTTGTTTCGTCCGAGGTGGGGGACGGTCAGGTACGTCTTTTGGGGGTTCCCTTACGTACTGCCCCTGATGATATGGGTTCCCATATCTTTGCGTCCTACGCTCACCCCTTTTACGATAATCACGCTCATCCTCTGAAAGAGGAGCTTTTTTGTCCCAGCTTGCACCTTCAGGACGCGGTTTGTTAGTTTGAACAGACTGTTTTCTCTCAACTTTCTTAGGAGGAGGCGGCGAGGCACGCCGTCCTTCCAGTTCAAGAGGGAGGGGTTTAACCTTTACGCTAGGAAACACTTCTATGGGCGTCTTAGCATGAGGGCATGCCTCAAACACATTCACAGCACACTGTCTAATCTCACTGATGGATTTTTCGCTGAAATTTGCCATCATTTGTACTGATCGCCTAAAATCAGTGTGGAGATTTTTGCTGAAAACAAACTTAAAACCTTCCTCTTCCTCCATTCCGGTTTCATTTCTGTTACCAAAATAAGCTTGGAAGATTCTTTTGTAATAAACTCTTGGATGTTCAGTTTTACCCTGCGTGACCTTGTCTGCAGCTGGGAAACCAGCAGGTCCCGTGCAGGAGTCGTACTCTCTGATCAAAGCTTCACACAGAAGGTTGTAATCCCTTCTCGTTGCATCAGGTAGACGCTCGATGAAGGTGAACACCTCTCTGTCCGAAGTGAGCCGTATCAGACTGATTTTATCCTCAACCGTAGCATTAGGATGACCTCTCAATCTGAACTCAAGATCTCTGAGATACGCTTTTGTTCCAGATGAACCCATCGGTCCAGGTACAAAGCGTTGTACATATTTTGAGATTTTTTGCAAATCATCCATTGAAGGAGACAGT
>NW_023624973.1:0-3522 GCF_014905685.2 Nematolebias whitei
GAGAGGGATGACAGACACAGATAATAGTTTAAGTGATTTTATTTACAGTGCAGGAAAAGGGGGTTCGGGGTTCCTGGAAGGCAAAGTGCAGAGTATTAGCAGGGAGGCTTGGATGAGACTGATATTCAGAATAGAAGTTGAGTTCTTTTTCTTTCTTACAGGGTGACGACGAGGAGGCAGACTCAAGGAGGAGGAAGTCCAACAGGTAAGAGGGTCCACTTGAAAATGAAGATACCTTGAAGGGTTCTTGATGGGGGTTGTAGTAAAGGTGGAGTGGCAGGCTGGAGAACAGAGCTTCAAGAGGAGTCCAGTACAGAGGAGGTTCGTCAGGTTTAGAAACTCCAGGTGTGTCCGAAGCTTGCCTTGGAATCAAAGAAGAACACGAGTTGAATAATACAGAATTCTCAAGGAAAGGTACTAAATGGCTGTCTCACAATACCCCAAGGTGAACAATGATTCAGCGAAGACTGGAACCTCCACACAGGCTTAAATAGTGGCTGGACTCGTCAGCCAGATGGGAAACAGGTGGCAACCCAGGAGCTCCGTCTCAACCAATCAGCATCTGCAAGGTGAGTTCTCCCACACACACACGCACACACACACACAACCCCAATAGTACCCCCCCCTCAAATATCGCCTCTAGGCGACCCACGACACTTGTCAGGGTGTCTCAAATAAAAGTCCGAAATAAGGGCAGGATCCAGGATGAAGGATCTGGGCACCCATGAGCGCTCCTCCGGGCCGTAACCCTCCCAATCCACCAAAAACTGAAGTCCACGACCACGTCGGCGAACATCCAAGAGCCGGCGAACAGAGAATACTGTCTGGTCGTCAACGATGCGGGGGGGGCGGACGACCCAGGGTGGAGGGGTTCAGAGGGTCTACCACAAGGGGCTTGACCTGAGACACATGGAAGGTAGGGTGAACTCGCATGGAGCGAGGGAGTTGTAACCGGACAGCAGTGGGGTTGACAATCTTGGTAATGGGGAAGGGTCCGATGAATCGGGGTCCCAGCTTCCTAGAGGAATCCTTGAGGGAAATGTGTTGAGTGGAGAGCCAAACCTGCTGTCCTACAGAGTACGGAGGGGCAGGAATGCGACGACGATCAGCCCCCCGTCTGGATCGGTCACGAGTCCGTAGAAGAGCCTCCTTGGTCTGCCTCCAAATCCGTCTGCAACGTCGTAGGTGGTGCTGGACAGAAGGAACAGATATGTCAGCCTCCTCACGGGGAAACAGCGGGGGCAGGTAACCCAGGGAAGCCTCAAAAGGAGAGAGGCCGGTAGCAGAGGAAGTGTGGGTATTGTGGGAGTACTCGACCCATGGAAGAAGGGAAGACCAAGAAACCGGGTTGTTTTCAATGACACAACGAATGGTAGACTCAAGTTCTTGGTTGCAACGCTCAGATTGACCATTGGACTGGGGGTGATATCCTGAGGACAAACTCACCGAGGCGCCGAGGGCGTTCCAGAAGGCCTTCCAGACCCGGGACACAAATTGAGGACCACGATCCGAGACAATGTCCAAAGGTATGCCGTGAAGCCTCAAGACATGGATGACCAAGAGTTGAGCAGTCTCCATTGCAGAGGGAAGTTTTGGCAATGGAACAAAGTGTGCAGCCTTAGAGAACCGGTCGATGATGGTGAGAATGACCGTGTTCCCTTCAGATGGGGGTAAACCCGTCACAAAATCCAGTGCGATGTGGGACCAGGGACGACCAGGAACAGGAAGGGGTTGGAGTAATCCCGTAGGAGATTGATGAGTGCTCTTGTTCTGGGCGCAGACCGTGCAGGCTGACACAAAACGCTTGATGTCCCGGCGCAAGGTAGGCCACCAGAAGTGTCTCTTAGTAAAGGAGATCATGCGGTTGACGCCGGGGTGACAAGAAAATTTAGAAGAATGAACCCATTGAAGAACCTGGCTGACCACAGACTTGGGGACAAACAAGCGGTCAGGTGGGCCATTACCAGGGTCGGGTTCAGACAGTTGAGCCCGAAGGATGTCTCTCTCGATCCCCCAGGAAGTGGCACCCACCACGCAGGAGCCAGGAAGGACGGGCTCGGCAGCTTCGGGGGAGTCAGAGGACGAAAACTGTCTGGAAAGGGCATCAGGCTTTACGTTCTTGGATCCCGGCCGGTAAGAGATGGAAAAATTAAATCTGGTGAAAAACAGGGACCACCTGGCCTGTCTAGAGTTCAGTCTCTTGGCACTCCGAAGGTAAGAGAGGTTTTTATGGTCAGTGAGAACGATGAAAGGTAACGCCGCCCCCTCCAACCAATGCCTCCATTCTTCGAGCGCCAATTTTATGGCCAGCAACTCACGATTGCCCACATCATAGTTGGCTTCAGCAGGAGACAATCGACGTGAGAAGAATGCACAAGGGTGGACCTTGTTGTCGATAGGGGATCGTTGCGACAGAACAGCAGCCACTCCAGAGTCCGAGGCGTCTACTTCGACAAGGAACTGCAACTTAGTGTCTGGGTGAGTCAGGATGGGAGCAGAGGAGAAAAGCGCCTTGAGCCTCAGGAAGGCCACCTCCGCATCCCTGGTCCAAGAAAAAACACGGAGAGAAGAAGTGAGTCTGGTTAAAGGACTAGCAACTTGACTGTAATTCCTGATGAAGCGGCGGTAGAAGTTAGCGAAGCCCAGGAAGCGTTGGAGTTGTTTACGGTTAGTGGGGGTAGGCCATTCCACAACCGCCTTGACCTTCTCAGAGTCCGTCCAAACCTGACCACTCTTAAACACAAATCCCAGGAAGGTCACAGAGGGTACACTGAACTCACACTTCTCCGCCTTGACGAACAGTTGATTCTCCAACAGACGCTGGAGGACAGCCCGAACGTGCTGAGTATGTTGGTGTCGGTCCTTGGAATAAATGAGAATGTCATCTAGGTAAACAAAGACAAATTGATTCAAAAAATCCCTTAGCACATCATTGACGAGTGCCTGGAACACGGCGGGAGCATTAGTTAGTCCAAAAGGCATTACCAAATATTCAAAATGACCGAAAGGCGTCCTGAAGGCCGTTTTCCATTCATCCCCCTCCTTAATACGAACCAGATGATACGCATTTCTAAGGTCCAATTTGGTGAAAATCACAGCTTCCTGCAGCTGCTCGTAGATGGATTCAATGAGAGGCAGAGGGTATTTGTTTTTTACAGTTATTTGATTTAGTTCTCTGTAATCTATACAAGGTCTCAAAGATTTATCTTTTTTGGCGACGAAGAAGAAGCCTGCTCCCACTGGAGAGGTAGAAGCGCGGATGAAGCCGGAGGATAATGATGCGTCAATATACTCCCTCATGGTCTGTTTCTCAGGACCAGATAAATTATACAAACGACAAGAAGGCAAGGGAGCACCAGGAAGCAAATTTATTGAGCAATCATAAGGTCGGTGTGGAGGTAGAGATTGAGCCCTGGATTTGCTGAAAACCGGGGCCAGATCATGATAACCGGAGGGAATTAAAGTTAAATCAACCTCCTCCTCCTCATAACAAGACGGAGGAGAAGGGGAAATCGCCGACCT
>NW_023624974.1:0-3522 GCF_014905685.2 Nematolebias whitei
AGGTCGGCGATTTCCCCTTCTCCTCCGTCTTGTTATGAGGAGGAGGAGGTTGATTTAACTTTAATTCCCTCCGGTTATCATGATCTGGCCCCGGTTTTCAGCAAATCCAGGGCTCAATCTCTACCTCCACACCGACCTTATGATTGCTCAATAAATTTGCTTCCTGGTGCTCCCTTGCCTTCTTGTCGTTTGTATAATTTATCTGGTCCTGAGAAACAGACCATGAGGGAGTATATTGACGCATCATTATCCTCCGGCTTCATCCGCGCTTCTACCTCTCCAGTGGGAGCAGGCTTCTTCTTCGTCGCCAAAAAAGATAAATCTTTGAGACCTTGTATAGATTACAGAGAACTAAATCAAATAACTGTAAAAAACAAATACCCTCTGCCTCTCATTGAATCCATCTACGAGCAGCTGCAGGAAGCTGTGATTTTCACCAAATTGGACCTTAGAAATGCGTATCATCTGGTTCGTATTAAGGAGGGGGATGAATGGAAAACGGCCTTCAGGACGCCTTTCGGTCATTTTGAATATTTGGTAATGCCTTTTGGACTAACTAATGCTCCCGCCGTGTTCCAGGCACTCGTCAATGATGTGCTAAGGGATTTTTTGAATCAATTTGTCTTTGTTTACCTAGATGACATTCTCATTTATTCCAAGGACCGACACCAACATACTCAGCACGTTCGGGCTGTCCTCCAGCGTCTGTTGGAGAATCAACTGTTCGTCAAGGCGGAGAAGTGTGAGTTCAGTGTACCCTCTGTGACCTTCCTGGGATTTGTGTTTAAGAGTGGTCAGGTTTGGACGGACTCTGAGAAGGTCAAGGCGGTTGTGGAATGGCCTACCCCCACTAACCGTAAACAACTCCAACGCTTCCTGGGCTTCGCTAACTTCTACCGCCGCTTCATCAGGAATTACAGTCAAGTTGCTAGTCCTTTAACCAGACTCACTTCTTCTCTCCGTGTTTTTTCTTGGACCAGGGATGCGGAGGTGGCCTTCCTGAGGCTCAAGGCGCTTTTCTCCTCTGCTCCCATCCTGACTCACCCAGACACTAAGTTGCAGTTCCTTGTCGAAGTAGACGCCTCGGACTCTGGAGTGGCTGCTGTTCTGTCGCAACGATCCCCTATCGACAACAAGGTCCACCCTTGTGCATTCTTCTCACGTCGATTGTCTCCTGCTGAAGCCAACTATGATGTGGGCAATCGTGAGTTGCTGGCCATAAAATTGGCGCTCGAAGAATGGAGGCATTGGTTGGAGGGGGCGGCGTTACCTTTCATCGTTCTCACTGACCATAAAAACCTCTCTTACCTTCGGAGTGCCAAGAGACTGAACTCTAGACAGGCCAGGTGGTCCCTGTTTTTCACCAGATTTAATTTTTCCATCTCTTACCGGCCGGGATCCAAGAACGTAAAGCCTGATGCCCTTTCCAGACAGTTTTCGTCCTCTGACTCCCCCGAAGCTGCCGAGCCCGTCCTTCCTGGCTCCTGCGTGGTGGGTGCCACTTCCTGGGGGATCGAGAGAGACATCCTTCGGGCTCAACTGTCTGAACCCGACCCTGGTAATGGCCCACCTGACCGCTTGTTTGTCCCCAAGTCTGTGGTCAGCCAGGTTCTTCAATGGGTTCATTCTTCTAAATTTTCTTGTCACCCCGGCGTCAACCGCATGATCTCCTTTACTAAGAGACACTTCTGGTGGCCTACCTTGCGCCGGGACATCAAGCGTTTTGTGTCAGCCTGCACGGTCTGCGCCCAGAACAAGAGCACTCATCAATCTCCTACGGGATTACTCCAACCCCTTCCTGTTCCTGGTCGTCCCTGGTCCCACATCGCACTGGATTTTGTGACGGGTTTACCCCCATCTGAAGGGAACACGGTCATTCTCACCATCATCGACCGGTTCTCTAAGGCTGCACACTTTGTTCCATTGCCAAAACTTCCCTCTGCAATGGAGACTGCTCAACTCTTGGTCATCCATGTCTTGAGGCTTCACGGCATACCTTTGGACATTGTCTCGGATCGTGGTCCTCAATTTGTGTCCCGGGTCTGGAAGGCCTTCTGGAACGCCCTCGGCGCCTCGGTGAGTTTGTCCTCAGGATATCACCCCCAGTCCAATGGTCAATCTGAGCGTTGCAACCAAGAACTTGAGTCTACCATTCGTTGTGTCATTGAAAACAACCCGGTTTCTTGGTCTTCCCTTCTTCCATGGGTCGAGTACTCCCACAATACCCACACTTCCTCTGCTACCGGCCTCTCTCCTTTTGAGGCTTCCCTGGGTTACCTGCCCCCGCTGTTTCCCCGTGAGGAGGCTGACATATCTGTTCCTTCTGTCCAGCACCACCTACGACGTTGCAGACGGATTTGGAGGCAGACCAAGGAGGCTCTTCTACGGACTCGTGACCGATCCAGACGGGGGGCTGATCGTCGTCGCATTCCTGCCCCTCCGTACTCTGTAGGACAGCAGGTTTGGCTCTCCACTCAACACATTTCCCTCAAGGATTCCTCTAGGAAGCTGGGACCCCGATTCATCGGACCCTTCCCCATTACCAAGATTGTCAACCCCACTGCTGTCCGGTTACAACTCCCTCGCTCCATGCGAGTTCACCCTACCTTCCATGTGTCTCAGGTCAAGCCCCTTGTGGTAGACCCTCTGAACCCCTCCACCCTGGGTCGTCCGCCCCCCCCGCATCGTTGACGACCAGACAGTATTCTCTGTTCGCCGGCTCTTGGATGTTCGCCGACGTGGTCGTGGACTTCAGTTTTTGGTGGATTGGGAGGGTTACGGCCCGGAGGAGCGCTCATGGGTGCCCAGATCCTTCATCCTGGATCCTGCCCTTATTTCGGACTTTTATTTGAGACACCCTGACAAGTGTCGTGGGTCGCCTAGAGGCGATATTTGAGGGGGGGGTACTATTGGGGTTGTGTGTGTGTGTGCGTGTGTGTGTGGGAGAACTCACCTTGCAGATGCTGATTGGTTGAGACGGAGCTACTGGGTTGCCACCTGTTTCCCATCTGGCTGACGAGTCCAGCCACTATTTAAGCCTGTGTGGAGGTTCCAGTCTTCGCTGAATCATTGTTCACCTTGGGGTATTGTGAGACAGCCATTTAGTACCTTTCCTTGAGAATTCTGTATTATTCAACTCGTGTTCTTCTTTGATTCCAAGGCAAGCTTCGGACACACCTGGAGTTTCTAAACCTGACGAACCTCCTCTGTACTGGACTCCTCTTGAAGCTCTGTTCTCCAGCCTGCCACTCCACCTTTACTACAACCCCCATCAAGAACCCTTCAAGGTATCTTCATTTTCAAGTGGACCCTCTTACCTGTTGGACTTCCTCCTCCTTGAGTCTGCCTCCTCGTCGTCACCCTGTAAGAAAGAAAAAGAACTCAACTTCTATTCTGAATATCAGTCTCATCCAAGCCTCCCTGCTAATACTCTGCACTTTGCCTTCCAGGAACCCCGAACCCCCTTTTCCTGCACTGTAAATAAAATCACTTAAACTATTATCTGTGTCTGTCATCCCTCTC
>NW_023624975.1:0-3521 GCF_014905685.2 Nematolebias whitei
TGTATGTATATATATATATGTATATGTGCAGTAGTCCCTTGATTATCGCAGGGGTTACTTTACACACACCACCGCAATAGGTGAAAAACTGCGAAGTAGAAACACCATATTTATTTTAGTATTTATATATTTAAGGCTTTATAAACCCTTCCCACACTCTTGCAATGTTCTAAACTCAATGGCTCAAAAACACTGGCTCAATGAGACTAAGCTGTATAAATAAAGGTTGAATGAATGAATAAACTTTTAAACCTACTTAATTTTAACAGCATACATATATGTACTGTACAGTACTGCAAAATTTTACTCACCAGCTCTGTAGAACAGCAGCTTGGTTCTGGTCAAGCTCGGTTCTGTTTCTACTCTGCAGCGATGACGCCCACCACCCTTTCCAGGTTGACGTGCGCCACGTGTGGATAATTGAGCTTCAAGAAGCTTCAGGATTATTTGTGACTTTCCTGCTAGTTCTGTTAGCTTAATAAATAGATTGTATCTTCTGACTTTGCATTGAAAAACTTTCCCTCCATTTCGGAAGAAAGTAGCGTCCGGAAGCACTGCTGGCTTCTGGGTAGTGTAATTCTTTTGAGTGGCGTTACAGTATAAGCTTATTGAAAGAAAACTACAAAATGGCGGCACCTGTCCAAAGTATTTTTTTTGTTAACTTTTTATCCCGTACCGTTCCAATCACATGAGTAATATTAAAGTTGACAATCATATGTCGTGTACAATTTTACGTTGAAAAACTGCAACAGAGCGAGTCCGCGAAAGTCAAACTGAAGTAGTGAGGTTCTACTGTATATAAATCCAGGTTGAATATATGTAAGTGGAGCTGCAGAGTTCCAGTTAAGCAGTATTAGCCCCTTGGTCAGCAGAGTTTTGAATTCTATTAAGCCATTTTTAGCAGGAGAGCAGTAAGTGCAGTGGGTCACACCCTGGACAAGGCAGCTAAGGCATTAAGAGCAATATCATTTCCAGTATAATTAGATAACGTAAAACTTTTTTTTTGTGGGTTTGTGTAAAGCGTTTAGGAGCAGTAACTATCTTACCTGCAGTTTTGTAAATAGATAAGCAGATATATGAGTCACAACTAATCTGGGATGTATATTTACAGCCGCAGCGCATGCAGCTAGCATAGAAGCAGAAGCATAGGTTGGTTGAGAAAATAGTAGCAATAAAAACAACTCGTGCAAAAACTAACAAAAGTGAACATGAGTAGTCATTCAAGACTTAGACATTTTTTTAATTTCCAAAAGCTGGATAATCAGTGTTGTTTCTTTGTTGTGTAATTTTCTTCATTTGTTTCCCTAAATTGTTTGAATAGGTTTGACATGCACCTGAAAATAATTGGATCAAACTTTACACTTCTCAGTCGATCATATTGTTACCACTGGTTTAAGGTCTCTGTTGGAGACGGTATCCAAATGCCTTGAGTGCGCAGCAGTGCTGTTTATGAATCCGTCAGCAGCCAAGAGAAACAGCCTCTTTCACAAAACATGACTGGAATCCCAGCAGATAGAAAAGAATGATGACCCCAGTTCCTGCATAGTTTGGCGTACTCAAACAGGCCAGACTGGACATTGTTGTCTTCAAAAACCAAACACAAACCCTCAGTATCTGTATCAAGAAGGATCTGCACAGGAATGGAGTAATGGATAGATGGAGTTAGAGGGGGTGCAGAAGGGTAACATGTTTTCCTCCTGTCACACGTTCTCACTTATCAGCCTCTTCTGTAGCTCGAGAGAATGACAGGAGGTCTGGTCTTTGTCCGAATGGTGCCAGCTGAGGCTTGTTCTTCTGGAGATGAACAGAGACGGACAGTGAGAGACAGGAAAGAACAAATGAAGCAGTAACTTAAACAAAAAGTGGTAGGATATATATATATATATATATATATATATATTTATTTATTTATTTATTTTTTTTTTTTTTCATGTTGACCTACAAGGATATATTTGTTTTGATTTGATTGTTGTAAAATTTTCTATTCTGTGATCTCTTAAATTAATCATTTAATCATGATAAACCTTTTTATTGTTTGCTTTAAGAGACTTCTTGACTGTCTAAAGACTATAGACTTTTAGAATAAATTGGTCTAAATTTGAACTTAATTTAGAAAATGTTTAAACAAAAACTTAAACGTCATATAAATGTCTACATTTAGACATGATTTGAAATAATATTTAAACAGCATCACGCATCAAACTCACCATCCTGGGCTGCAGAGAACCAACCAGACACACAGATAGACTGGCGCTCTCAGACCACAGGTCCATAAAATGACTGCATGTGTGCAGTTGGCAGCCAAATGATTTACAGCTTATTCATTTATTTATTTTGCAATCACAAGTTCAACTCCATCTCTTATGTTATTTCAGAGGAGTCTTGTCAACTTGAATAGCTCTATGGTTTGCTCGATGGAATTATATCTTGTTTTATTTATTTATCTGTTAGTACAATATAAAAATATATAAATCACTTCATGTTTACCTCTGTTCTTTTTTTTTTCAGCTCTCAATTAAGTAAAGAAATTTACTTTTGGACACATCATGGTTTAACCATGAATGGGGACTTAAAGCAAGTGCATTTCCAAACCCTTCAGACTATGAATAAACCAGTTTCAGCTGCATTGTAGTTTTAGTTTGTGTTTCATATTGTGATATTCAGGCTTGAGATGTGTCTTATTATTTCAGATCTTTGAGTGCGATATATCCTGCTAAAGTGTTTGGGCTGAATGCTGTCTGAATTTAAAGATGAGCTCAGGTCAAAATGACTGTTTTGTGTAGGCTCCCAGTTGAAACTGGCCTTTTGCTAACTTGCCTTCCTTTATGGCTGAAATTCCTGATCTCCCTTTTGTTTGTATCATCATTATCATATAATTTCTCTTATATTCTTTATAAAATTATAATATTTGAACTAAACAAAATGTTCTACAATGTTAGTTGCAAGGCAACTGTTAATTGAATTACAGGTAAAATTAGAATAAAATCACAGCTTCACTGTAAAAACAAGTGATTTTAAGTGGAATCAACTGTAAGATTGTTAAAAACATTACAAAGCTGCTTGTATTTTTTTATTTTTGCAAACATATCTAAAGGACAGTCACTGCTTCACCGTTCTAACCTCTAACTTCGTTCAGGTCAGGAAATGCTAGATGCAAATGAAATAATTATTTGAACTGCTTTTGCTAAAACCATAATGAATATATCCAACATATTTCAGTCAGGTCATCTGGACCGTTTCTTTTTTTTGTGCTGAAACGTTTCACCTTCGATCCAGAAGGCTTCATCAGTCAAGGAAACACACAACACAAAACTGATTCTTCCCCCAACAGCTTACTCCAAAATGGAACAAACCAGTTATGTTGGTGATAAGTCTAGTCCAGTCCAGATGACCTGACTGAAACATGTTGGATTATATACCTGGATTATTGAGCATGGACTTTGTTGTCATAATGAATATAGAATACTTTTTTATTATACGCCTGTCAAAAATGGATTTATTATGGTATAGTCTCTGTCTGT
>NW_023624976.1:0-3521 GCF_014905685.2 Nematolebias whitei
TTCTCCTGCGTCTCCCCTGAGCTCTCCTGAGTCCTCCCTGAGTTCCCCTCTGAGCCTTCCGTTTACATGTAAGTTTTGCTGCCACGTCAGCTGTTATTTTGTTCTTTATTCACTATTAAAATACTTATTTTTGTAATCTGCCGAGTTGAGTCCTGTCTGCACTACTGGGTTTGTTCCTGTCCACCAAATCCTGACAGGTATGACATATTTTGAAATGACATCTTGGAATTAATAACATACAATGTTTCACCAAAAGGTGTTGCTGTCCATGTCCTAAAAAGGAAATGTCATTAAACAAAGGGTTCTTTATGTGTTATCTTCATGGGAACGAGTTCTGGGAGGAATACTCCTTTTTGATAAAGGTGAAATCTCAACATAACACGTTTGGATGTTTCAAAACTTCGCGGTCAGTTGAACCAAAACTCTCATTAAACGATCTGTCCGTTTCGTGGGAAATGAGTTCATGGTGACAGTTTTTTTTTTATTACGTTTACATTAGTTCAACTGAGAAGTTTGTGAGCTAAGTTGAACACCTGCAAAACAATGTCTGTTTGTTCCGAAGGGAATAAATGAATCTTATTTTAACAGTTTCAAACATAAAAACACATGAATGATGTTAGTTTGAGATGAGGTGAACTGTTTTTGAGGTGGTGTTCCCCTACACTAGGTTCATCCCTGGAAGCCGCAACATGAATTATGTTAAGTAACCTACTGAAATTATTGGCCGAAGATCTCTTCTGAATGAATCCAACCTAATCAGAATTAATTAATTTTGGTAGATATAGACTCAATCTATTTGCCAAAGCTTTAGATATTATTTTATAATCTGCATTTAAAAGTGAGATAGGGGAAAAAGTGGAGCATTTTAGGGGATTTTGACCTTTTTTACGAATCACTGTAATAATAGCTCTTGAGAAAGACTCAGGAAGACTTTGTGTTTTAGATGCCAAATTAACTACATCCATGAGAAGGGGTAAAAGCAAGTCTTTGAAGTCTTAAAAAAATTCAGGAGGAAACCCAGCTTTTCCAGGTGACTTACTGCTCTGAAGAGTGAGTAAGGCCCTTTCAATTTCCTTAGTAGTGAAAAGGAGATGGAAATTATTCTGGTCCTCTTGGTTTAGTTTGGGCAGCTCAATGTTGGAAAGAAATGAGTCGATCAGTGTGAGATCTTCTGGTGATTCTGACCTATACAAGACAGCATAAAACTTTTTAAAGGTTTCATTTATTTATTTTGGATTCTCAGTTGTACAGCCATATTCATTTTCTATTTGAGTAATTACTTTGTAAAATCCCGATGCATGCTCAATAATCCAGGTAGAAAAATCCAAAAAAGTTCAATCTGGTCCTCTGGACATTAAAAAAAAAAACAAAAAAAAACAACACAAAGCAAAAAAATATAGAAACGTTTCGTCTCTCATCCAAGAGACTTCCTCAGTCTGAAGTGCTGTTTTCAGCTCAGTCTCTTAAATAGCACCTTCTCAGAGTGGATCAACCAGTTTGCTGCTGACAACCAAAACCAGCTGATCACATGCTCAAGAAGGACCATCAGCCTAACAATGGGTCATTAGCACACTGATGGCTGTTTACTATTGGTATGGTATAAAGTTTATTCATTTTAAAAAAGTACAAAACAATTCCATAACAATATAAAAAAGATACAAAAGATTTAAAATGAAAGGCAGCAGAAAGAAGAAAAAATCTTATTATATCTGCCCCTTTTTTCAAACAATTATTTCAATCATAATAATTTTCAAGTAACAGAACAAAATGAATAACTTTCTAATTTTTCTAATTCTAATACAAAACACACACTAAGCTACTTCATATATACTTTTTTAACAATTCAGCTTTGATCTTTTTCTTAAATGTACACATTGACTTGGCATTTTTAACATCACTCTCTAGACCATTCCACAATCCAACTCCTTGGATTGAGGTAGACCTTCTGTTGTATAATGTAATCTTTTTTGCTATGCTCTGACATGAAATATTTCTCTGTGTATGGTGAAAAACTGCAGGGTCATGGGGTATGCCATTCTCCCGACTCCAGGTCCCAGACTTGCGTCATGTGGGTCCATGATGTGCGTAACTCCTTGTACAAGGGAACCAGAGACTTGTTATCTTGCCAAGAACAGATCACATTCAGCTGGGGGCAGTGGGCGAAAAAAAAACAAGACCATGCCAGACCACGCCCAGTAGCGCCGACTCACTCAGAACAACATCATGATAAGGACATCCCAATGTAACTGATAAGGCTGTATTTAAACGAAGCAAAGACATTTTGTAACTTAGACGTGTTAGGTGGATGTAAGGTGCATGTCAGGCGTCTCCCTTTTCAGCGCTGTGAAGGTAAAATAAATCTTTGTCTGAATTCAGAACCACTTCTCAGGCTGTGTTTTTGACTCTGTCTTCCTTCCACTGAACGATCTCAGGTTGAGGCAGTTTTGAGCTAAGTGTTTGAAAGTTGGTTCTCATAGTTTTAAAGACCTCAACAATTTGGTGGAGGATGTGGGCAGTGGAAATGAAGACAGGAGTAATTGTTAAATGTGAATTGAATCCAGGTGGACAGACTCTGTGCACCTGCACTAGCCGGCTAAAAACAAGAGGAATGTTCCTCACAGTGTGGGTGTGCTGTGCCAGTTTATCTGTTAAAATTAACAGCCTTGATTGTGGTGATTTGGTTGTTTTAAGAAGTTGATATTGCTTAAAGAGAGAGAAATAGTTTGTGTGAGTCAGCAGACAGGTCTGGGACCTGGAGTCGGGAGAATGGCATACCCCACTTTCTACCGGACGCGGGGAGAGATGATTGCTGGGTTTTTATTGAGTTTCCCCCGTGACGTGACTCATCACAAATGAAACAAGAAAGCTGACAACACTGAGAAATAATAAGAGAAAGCGCTGAGTCTCTCAGAGACCTATACATGGTGATGAGAGGACCAAAGATTAAAACAACGTTGTTTCATATATTAAGAGGTAATTTACACTAGTGACCGTGTTATTTGTCTCTTCTGGTCTCTGTTTGTCAGTTGGTGGCGTGACTTGACTGTCAGAGCATAACTGATCGTCCACCGCCGTGTGGACTTGAGTGTTTTACTCACAGTCGTGTGAAAAGCTGAAATTGTGATTTTGAACTCTCGAGAAAATTAAGGCGCGCCGGACGAGTCCCCTAGAGCGGGGTTGCCAGGTCTCAAGATAAGATAATTCTTACTCCTGTAGTGCGACGGTCGTATTTTTTCACCTGACAACAAAGAGTGTGTGTGTGTGTGTTCAAAGACACAAAGTGCGAGGATTGTGTAGGAAGTGAAAACGTGTGTGGAAAAGATAACGCTGAATGAGTGAGTAAAATATCTAGTTATGGGGAATATTTGTTATAATGTAGTTTTTGTTGACAGCACAACAGAAAATAACAAATGAGACTAATTGAACATGTTGTGGAATTTATGACCTAGTTTAGTTTAGTTTATTATTATTATTGAATATGTAAGGGGAAAGGAAATGTGTGTATGTATGTATGTGTATGT
>NW_023624977.1:0-3521 GCF_014905685.2 Nematolebias whitei
GAGGACAAGGTCACACAATTAAGACATGCAGGTTACGGGTAAAAGCCAACGCCTGCCAGTAAGTAAGGAGATACTGGTGGGCAATACTTCTTTTTCTCCTAAGAACTTTACCCTACCTGTTATTCTCTGTCTAACCTCTGAAAATCACCCTGTGCAGGCACTAGTCGACTCGGGCGCTGAACAGAGCCTTATCAGCAGGGACCTCGTGGAGGAATTACAGATTCCCACAACAGGGTTGGATCCACCCATATCCGTCACCGCTATTACTGGACAAAACATCTCGTCTATTTCATCTAAGACAGTAAAAATAAATTTTGTGGTCTCAGGAAATCACAGAGAAATGGGTGAGTTCTTTGTGTTTGATTCTCCCACATCACAACTCATATTGGGATACCCTTGGTTAAGGATTCACAACCCCCACATTAACTGGGCTGAAAACAGGATTGAAAAATGGGGTGAGGAATGTTCATTAAAATGCCTCCGTTCCGCCATTTCTCCCAGTTCTCCTCTTCCAGTGAAGGAGGAGGAGATTGATTTATCCAAAATCCCTATCCTCTACCATTCTTTAGCTCCGGTTTTCAGTAAACAACTAGCCTTATCTTTGCCACGTCACAGACACTATGATTGTGCGATCGATTTACTGGCTGGAGCTCCGCTACCCGCTAGTAGATTGTTTAACATATCTGGTCCTGAGAGAGCCTCCATGAAGGATTATATCGAAGACTCTCTTAAATCTGGCATTATTCGCCCATCCACGTCTCCACTTGGAGCTGGGTTCTTTTTTGTCACAAAGAAGGACAAAACCCTTCGTCCATGTATAGACTATCGGGGCCTGAATCAAATCACTATCAAGAATAAATATCCTTTACCTCTCATCGACTCCGTTTACGAACAATTACAAGGTGCTACAATATTCACAAAACTAGACCTCCGTAATGCCTATCACCTAGTCCGTATTCGTAAGGGGGACGAGTGGAAAACTGCTTTCAAGACACCCCTTGGACATTTCGAATATCTGGTCATGCCTTTTGGCTTGACCAACGCTCCAGCAGTTTTTCAGGCCCTTGTCAACGACGTCCTACGTGATTTTCTCCAAGTCTTCGTGTTCGTCTACCTAGATGACATATTAATCTATTCTAAAGACGAGGCACAACACAACCAACACGTTAAAGCAGTTCTTCAAAGATTACTGGAAAATCAACTGTTTGTGAAAGCTGAGAAATGTGAGTTCCACCAGACTTCAGTCACTTTTTTGGGATTTATTTTTGAGAGGGGACAAGTGAGGTCTGACCCAGATAAGACACAAGCGGTGGTGGACTGGCCGACACCTACTAATCGGAAACAGTTACAGAGATTCTTGGGGTTTGCCAACTTTTACAGACGCTTCATAAAGAACTACAGCAAAATTGCCATTCCCCTCACACAACTAACCTCAACCCGCTTAAAATTTTCATGGACTGATAAGGCTGAACTTGCTTTTTCCACGCTTAAACATCTCTTCTCCACTGCTCCTATCTTATCCCATCCAGATACCTCAAAACAATTCATCGTAGAGGTCGACGCATCTGACACTGGGGTTGGGGCAGTCCTCTCGCAGAGATCATCCGACGATGGGAAACTTCACCCGTGTGCCTTCTTCTCCCGTCGCCTCTCGTCCGCCGAAGCCAACTACGACGTGGGTGATCGTGAGTTGTTGGCCATCAAGTTAGCCTTAGAGGAATGGAGGCACTGGTTGGAGGGATCAGAACTCCCCTTCATTATTTGGACGGATCACAAAAACCTGGCCTACCTTCAAGGGGCGAAGAGGCTCAATGCCCGACAGGCCAGGTGGTCCTTGTTCTTTTCCCGTTTTCAGTTCTCCATAACCTATATCCCAGGATCTCGGAACGTCAAGCCGGACGCCCTCTCTCGACAATTCTCGTCAACCGAGGATTCCGGAACTCCCGAAAACATCCTCCCGTCCTATTGCAAGGTGGGAGCTGTAACTTGGCCCATCGAGAAGGACATCCTGGAGGCCCAAACTACCGAACCTGATCCTGGTTCGGGTCCCCCTGGACGGCTGTTCGTTCCCTCCTCCATGGTGGGCAAGGTTCTGGAGTGGCTCCACACTGCTCGTTTCTCTTGTCACCCCGGTATACGACGCATGCTCCACCTGACGAAAGCTTCCTTCTGGTGGCCAAATATGCAGAAGGACGTTAAGGAGTTCGTCTCTTCCTGCCCTACCTGCGCCCAAAACAAGAACAACAATCAACCCCCTGCTGGCCTTCTTCTTCCTCTCTCCATCCCCACTCGTCCTTGGTCCCACGTCGCCTTGGATTTCGTCACTGGCCTCCCCGTCTCCAATGGTAACACTGTCGTCTGCACCATAGTTGATCGTTTTTCCAAATCTGCTCATTTCATTCCTCTCCCCAAACTCCCCTCTGCTCTCGAGACCTCACAGATTGTCACGGAGCATGTCTTCCGCCTCCATGGCATTCCATTGGACATTGTGTCTGATCGGGGCCCTCAGTTCATCTCCCAAGTCTGGAAGGGGTTCTGTGAAGCTTTGGGGGCTACGGTCAGTCTCACCTCGGGATACCACCCCCAATCCAATGGCCAGACGGAGAGATGTAACCAGGATCTGGAGGCTGTCTTGAGGTGTGTGATCGGTTCCAACCCATCATCCTGGAGCCAGCATCTCCCGTGGATCGAATACGCCCACAACTCGCAGACCTCGGCGGCCACTGGACGATCTCCATTTGAGGTGGCTTTGGGATTTTCCCCTCCTCTCTTCCCTTCTCAGGAGGCCGACGTGGGCGTTCCCTCGATACACCTTCACCTCAAGCGCTGTCGTCGGGTCTGGCGACAGACTAGGGCGGCTCTGGCCAGGTCCTCTGAGCAGAACAAACGTTTTGCAGACAGACACCGCTCCGAGGCCCCCAGATATGAGGTCGGTCAGAAGGTTTGGCTTTCGACTCGGGACATCTCATTGAAGGACTTCCCCAAGAAACTCTCTCCCAGGTTTATAGGTCCTTTCCCTGTTGTGAGAGTGCTGAACAGGTCGGCGGTGCGGCTTCAACTCCCTCCATCCATGAGGATACACCCGACCTTCCACGTGTCCCAAGTCAAACCCATTGTTTCCAGTCCTCTTCAGCCTCCCTCTAGAGCCCCTCCTCCCCCCCGGATGATTGATAACGCGCCTGCGTTCACCGTCAGACGTCTCCTGGACGTAAGACGCAGGGGTCGGGGCGTCCAATATCTGGTAGATTGGGAGGGGTATGGTCCTGAAGATCGCTCCTGGGTCCCTAGGTCTCACGTCCTGGACGCAGGCCTTATCACCTCCTTTTTCAAGGCTCACCCTGAAAAGCGGCTTAGATCGCCGAGAGGCGATCCTTGAGGGGGGGGCACTGTGGGATTCCTGGTTTCCCTCTGTCTGTTTGTGTCTGTTTGTCACTTTCCCTCCACAGCTAATCACCCAACTCGTCACACCTGCCGCCAATCTGAGGAGTACTGCTACTCACCTACTTAAGCAGCTGCCAGCC
>NW_023624978.1:0-3521 GCF_014905685.2 Nematolebias whitei
TTCACGCGTTCAGATTTATCTGTGTAATCTTGGTTTGTCTGAACCGTCAGCACAGCTGTAGCTGTTTCTGCGTGTTCAGCTTGCGATGACTGGTCATCGTTTGTGTGTGTGATTACCCCCCTTTCATCCGATGAGGGGTTGTTTGAGGCAACAACAACAGCGTCTTGGTGTGTTTCACCGACATCTGTAGTGTTGTCATTCGCGTCCAGAGATGCTGTAGTG
Source organism: Nematolebias whitei (assembly GCF_014905685.2). Lineage (NCBI taxonomy): Eukaryota > Metazoa > Chordata > Actinopteri > Cyprinodontiformes > Rivulidae > Nematolebias > Nematolebias whitei. The sequence continues at coordinate 223 of NW_023624978.1, forward strand.
AGTACCTCACTGCATAGTGCTTTTGGTCGGCTTCCCTTGTCAGTGTGTTTCAAATCTTCTAACATTTCACGCAATTTTTCTGTCTCTTCCGAGTTCAGAGGTGGAGGGCCTTTTTTCTGGGATTTTTGTGATTTTTTCGCCTCTGGACGTTTCGTCCGAGGTGGGGGGCGGCTAGGTTCGTCTTTTTGGGGTTCCTCTCGGTTCCCATTTTTTTGCGTCCTCCGCTGGTCCCATTTACGATAATCACGTTCGTCCTCTGCAGGAGGAGCCTTTTTATCCCAGCGTGCACCTTCATGATGCGGTTTGTTAGTCTGAAAATACTGCCTTTTTTCTCCCTTTTTAGGAGGGGGTGGCGATGCACGCCTTCCTTCTAATTCTAGGGAGTGGGGTTTAACCTTTACACCAGGAAACACTTCTATGGGCGTCTTGGCATGACAACGTGCCTCAAACACGTTCACAGCGCACTGTTTAATCTCACTGATGGATTTTTCTCTGTAGTTTGCCATCATTTGCACTGACGTTTGAATGTCAGGATGGAGATTTTTGCTGAAAACAAATTTAAAACCTTCTTCTTCCTCCATTCCGGTTTCATTTCTGTTACCAAAATAAGCTTGGAAGATTCTTTTGTAATAAACTTTTGGATGTTCATTCTTGCCCTGCGTGACCTTGTCTGCGGCTGGATACCCAGTAGGTCCTGCGCAGGCGTCGTACTCTTTGATCAGAGCTTCACACAGAAGTTTGTAATCCTTTCTCGTTGCATCTGGCAGACGCTCGATGAAGGTAAACACATCTCTGTCCGAAGTGAGTCGTATCAGACTGATTTATCTTCTACCGTAGCGTTTGGATAAGCTCTCAATCTGAAATCCAGATCTCTGAGGTACGCTTTCGTTCCAGGGGAGCCCAACGGTTCAGGGATGAAACGTTGTACATATTTTGAGATTTTTTGCAAGTCATCCATTGATGGAGAAGATATCAATGGTCTCACTTGCGTGATCAGTTGTGGGGGTGTTGCTCTGCCCGTTTGTGTAGGTGATTGGATGGGTCTAAAAGCACTTTGTGAGTAAAGAGGTCGTTGAGTAATTGGTGTATTACCCCGATTCTGTTCAGGGTCTGGTTTTGATTCCAGGTCACCTTGAACAACATTCTGACCTTTTTCTATTGCTGCTATTAGTTTCGCCTCACATTTTTTTAAATGTTCCTGGGATTTACAGTAGTCACCTTCTAAGAGCATATTTAGCTTTTGTAGATTTTGTTTATCTATTTTGCATTGTTCCAGTTCAGTTTTTGCAAGCTGCAACTGTTGTTGTAGCACATCGTTATCTGAACACGTGGCTTTGTACTGACGGTCTATTTCTTTAATCTTTTCATAAGATTTTTCTTCTAGTGACGCCTGCATTTCTGAGAGTTTCCTCTCATGTGTTTCAGACATCCAGTCAAGGCGTTCCGACCGTTCATCCAATTCAGCTTTTAGAAGCAGGGAGATTTTTGCTAACCGTTCAAGGCTGAGCTTTTTACTCTCTGTATTTAATGTTCCTGCGGCCAAACTTTTCAGCTCTTCTTGTCTTTGAACTTCATCGAGTTGTTCTAATTGCTGTAATTGTGTACCAATCAGTGGAGTTGTTAAAATATGTAATGCCCCCAAAATGATGTCTTCATTTGTTGGTTTTAAAGAGGTGTCTTCTTCATTGTCGCTTGGCATTTTTCTTCTATTTAGAGTTTAAACAGGAGAATTTTAATGTTTTAGGTTTTTCAAAATAAATAAAATCAGCAAAGTCTCTTCGTCTGATATATTTACTTTTATTTAGTGATTTATTAATTAAACGTGCACTATCCTTTTAGCAAATGAGTAAACTTTTTCCAACTTTGTGAAAATCTGTAACTGTTTCTATTTTTAAAAAGTTAATGTTTATTTTTGTACCTTATTTTTAAAGGATTTAACAGTGAAATAAACTTTTTGGTGAATGCTCGTTTGCATAAGTACCTTATAACTTTTAAAATGCAAGATAACAGTAATTTTCAGCTTTAAGGAACGTTTATTGACTCGAAAATGCTTTTAGAAAGATTAAAACGTTTTTAATTTCACTATTTAGACCTAATAAGCGAGTGAAACCTGTCTTCTCAAGGTTCGCCAGAAGATGTCAGCCTTACTTTACTAATTTTAACTCCGACAATGTTTGTGTTATCCACTAGGGGAGCTATAACTTCCTGTGGCGTTCGGTTGACATCCTGTTGTTAGCCGCTTAGCTTGAAGTTAGCTTCGGCTAAACTCGGTCAAAATCAACATTTCTGAACGGATTTTTTACACAAAAGTGGCACAATTTCAACAAACACGACTTTTTAGCCTGAACATGAGTTTTTGGAACAATATTTGTAGCTTCCTTTAGTGATTTTAAGCGTAGTTAAAACTCCGGTCGTTAGCTTGTTAGCTTAAAATTAGCATCGCTAGCTTTGTTTAAAAACATCGTTTTTTGACGAATTTTAAACTGTAACGTGGCAGGATTTCAGCAAACAGGCTTCGAAGCATCTAACCAGTGTGTCAAAACCACTTTAAAAGCGTTTTTTAGCTTTAAAAAAGCAGATTTTATTTCCCTATGAAAATGAATTTCATATCCGGGTCACGTGACTGAAAATCACCAATGGCAACGCAGCGCAGGGTGAGAGGAAGTGACGTAGCCACGTCAGTCAAACCTTCAACCAATGAAAGCGCTCCACAACAGTGAATTCAACCAATCAAGAAGCGTTTTCTCTACCTAGCAAGTTAGATTAGCTTAAAATAGTTCGTCACTTTTTCGTCTTTTAAACCATCAAAATGCACTTTTTCTGTTAAAAAAAATGTAACGAAACAACTTCTAACTGTGTTCTGAGATGGCACTCAGCTTTTAAAACGTTTATCCATCTATTCAAAATACTCGTTCCAACTGAGCAGAACCGAACCACAGCCGGGTCTTAGCAGAACCTCGTACCTTAAACAGAATAACGTATTCCACAGCTCATCAGCCTTTAGTTACACGTAACAGACGTACAATTTCAGCTTACACAAGACTTATGACACAATCTCAGCTTTTAAAACATTGCCAGCCCAACGCTTAAACATGCAGCGTTTAGTTGCAGAGTGCAGCTCCAGGCGCGCAGCTCAGCCGCTGCGTGACATTCACAGCTCATCAGCTGTTACTCTTTCACCATGCCAACACGTAAAATCAATTTACACACGGATTAAACAGTCATTCATGAAATCCCCGTACGGGCCACCAGTGTAGTGATACACGTGAGGTACGTGTCACTTGTTGTATGACACAATA
>NW_023624979.1:0-3519 GCF_014905685.2 Nematolebias whitei
TCAGACTGTGAGAAGGCTCTATTGACCACTGTGTGGGCAGTGAAACATTTCTCCTGCTATATTGGTGGACAGAGGATTATTGTTGAGACACAACACCAGCCAGTAACGTTTCTGAACAGCCAACGCATCAGAGATGGTGTGGTGACAAACTCACGCGTTGCAACATGGCTTATGGCACTTCAAAGTTTTAACCTAGACATCCGCTACGGTCAAAATAAGAAGTCGCACTTGGGCACTGATTTGGCAATCTGCCAAGAATGTACACAGGATGTACCAGCCACCCAACAGCCGGTTGTGAGCAAACCCTCAGCTGCTGAGGACCCAAATCACCACTTCTTTGATAGCAATATCTGCAAAGATATGGCAACAATGTACGTGGATGGATGCTCATTCCACCACGAGACAATCTGCAAAGCAGGTGTTGGAGGAGTTCTCCTCCAGGACCAAGAACAGGTCACATTTGGCTACAAATTGGGCTCTCAGTCTTCTCAGTACGCTGAGATAGCTGCAATCCTAATAGGCCTACAGATGGCAGTAGAACGCTCCATCCAGACGCTAGTCATCTGCACTGACTCTAACTATGCTCGACTTAGTTTCTTGTGTCATCTCGCTCTGTGGAAACAGAACGGTTTTCTCACAAGCAACAAAAAGGTGGTAAAACACAAAGAGCTTTTCATGACATGTGACCACTTAGTGACATCACATGATCTACAGATATTCTGGAAGAAAGTTCCAGGACACTCTAGAGTCCCAGGCGATGACAAGCACTACAATGACCTCGCAGACTCCCTAGCCAAAGAAGGAGCCGCTGACGGACCCACGTGGTCCTTCGACCCCTCCTGGCTACTCAACACTCAGTCGTCACAAGCTACAACTGAGGTAATGGCAGTCACACGTGCACAAGCTGCAGCTAAACCTGCTGATAACACAGTTTCTGTGCGCCCAATGCTGACTGACCCAGACATCATCCAACTTCAGAAGTTGGATCCTGCAATTAACTCGATGATGCTGTATCTGACTGACCCAGACAAATACACTCCATCGAAAGACGAGCTGGATTCCAATCCAGACCTCAAAGTCCTCTTTCAGCTGCGAAAACAGCTAAAACTACTTAAAGGCATCCTAACTTTCGCTCATGGACGGACGTCCTCACCTGTGTTCGTGGTCCCCCATGACCACAGGGGGGTGATGTTAGTCCATGCACATGACCTTCCGTCCGCAGGACATAAGGGTGACAATGCCACGCTGAAAGCATTAAAACAGATTGCTTATTGGCCTGGAATGAAAAAGGATGTCAAGGACTACATAAAAGGGTGCCTGATCTGTGGCCAGTTTCAACCATCCAGACCACTTCACAGAGCACCACTGCATAGTAGAGGCATTGCATTTCCATGGTCGGACCTCCAGATTGACTGGGTCGGACCACTCACTAAGACCTCTAGAGGAAATAAATATTTTCTCACGGTAACCTGCGCGTTTACCAAATGGGTAGAATGTCTACCAGCCCCTAATGACACAGCACAAACCACTGCTATGTTATTAATGAATCATGTATTTTCAAGGTTTGGACTTCCCCTTAGGGTGAACTCAGACCAAGGTACACACTTCACAGGTGAAGTAATGAAGGAACTGTGGAAGACGCTAGGCGTCAAAGCCAACTTCCATATTGGCTACCACCCACAGGCTTCAGGCCAGGTTGAGAGAGCAAACAGGACTGTGGTGAGTATTTTGAAAAAATACGTAGCCGCAAACCACAAGGACTGGGACGTGAAACTCCCTCTGGTCCTCATGGCCATAAGGGCCACTCCACACACGTCGACTGGCATCGCTCCTTTCGAGATGATGACGGGTCGACAAATGACTCTCCCTCTGCACCTGTTGTACCAACCAGGCGATGCTGCCATGGCAACAGCCTACACCACACAACAATACATGAAAGACTTGGAAAGACACCTTAAAAACACTTTTGCTTTCGCACAGAAAAACCTGGAAAAATCAGCTGAAGGACGCAAAGCGTACTACGACCAAAAGGCCTCTCACCTCTCACGAGGAACTCCAAGTGGGAGACAGGGTCTGGTACTACACGTTTGCACCCAAAACTGGGAGAGTAGAGTCCGGGACCGGAACTCTCGCCCGTAAGCTGATGCCCAGATGGACTGGACCCCATCTGATAACCGACAAAGTGTCTCCAATTATCTACCAGATAAAAATCAGTAAAGGCCAAAAAGAGCCAACTGTTAAATGGGTACACCGTAACCAGGTTAAACAACACAAGGCATGCAATAACTCCTTAGGAGACAAAGACATCACAAAATCTGACCTCGTGGGAACAAGGGTCATCCAAGCAGTAGATAACTAATGGATAATAAAATTAACCATAGTTTAAACTCACAGGACCTACCCTTGATAAAACGGGACAGCGTGACTGAAATCTGGCAACCAGGGTGAGGAGAGGCAGTGAAACGATGTTTCTAGATGCTTAGTCACTACTCTTGTCGGTGTTGGAACGTTGTTTAGTTGATTTTGGTTGTTTCTGAGGTAAGAATGAATCTTGTGTGTAGTTAAGTTAGAGACTAAGAAGCCTTTAACCATGCCAACATGCAGTTCATTCACTAAATTGCAATCTTTGCGGAGTCAATGTATATTATTGCTACCTTGAGTACCATAATCTACATTGATCTCACAACGCTTAAGCCGAACCTACTCGAACAATCCTATTCGGGGGGATAGCTAATTCTTTTTGATAAGTCTCGCCATAGACTTCCAAAACATTTATGGGAAAACCAAACACCCAATCTCAAGTCGTTCGTCTAAAAAGACAACAGACAATTACTCCAAACTATATTTTACCATGTAAAGCTAACTTAAACCAAGTTAGAAATGGAAAAATAGTTTGGAACACTTTTTCTATAGGCATAAACCCCTGTAGTTACCCCTTTTCAGCATTCTCCACCCCTTAACTGGTAGTTGTAGCTGTTCCCAACCATAATAGCTTACACACCAGATGCATATAGTTTAAGGCCTTATGTAAAATCCCCTTCATAAGCCCACCTTAAACCACATAATTGCATGACACATTGAACCAGAACGGCACAGGCTGGACGTCGCTGGAGACAACCTTCGCTGGAGGCGATCTGCAATCCTGACGTTGGTCTCAACTCTTCATCCAGTGGCCGCTTCTTCAGTTCAATCCAAGGGTACCCCTCTGTATGCTGATTAATCAACACTTCCAATCGCTGTGGATTTACCGTTGTGGATTATATGACTTTTTCAATGGATTACAGACTCTGTTTCCAAGGGGTTAAAGCATTGCTACAATGGGATTATCGAGACGATATGGAATTATAATCAACACAATGGAATACCAAGAACATTGTGGAATTACCTTGACTTTGTTTCCTTGCTGGATTACTTCTGACTTTAGTCTTCCTTGAAGGATTACTTCTGACTTTGGTCTTCCTTGCTGGATTATATCAAGCTCAAGGACATTTGAAGGTCTAAGTTCACGGTTGGAATTCA
>NW_023624980.1:0-3518 GCF_014905685.2 Nematolebias whitei
TTGACTACTGGAGTGTTGTCCTACACTGAATGTGTTGTTATTGGAATTGTGATGGTGTTGATGAGTTATTAGTAAGTTAAACTTGTTTTGTTGTCGAGTCTTGGACTTGACATGCTGTGCTAAGCGTGCCTGATCTGTACAGTCCATCACTTGCTGAAGTGTGGTCTGATCTAGGCATGTTGTTTTGATCTAGGCAGCTGGTTCTGGTTGTCAGCAGCAAACTGGTTGATCCACTCTGAGAAGGTGCTATTTATAAGACTGAGCTGAATACAGCACCTCAGACTGAGGAAGTCTTTCAGATGAAAGACGAAACGTTTCTAAAAATTTTTGTTGTTGTTTTGCTTTCTTTTGTTTTTTGAATGTCCAGAGGACCAGATTTAACTTTTTTAGAGAATTAAAGATTTTTTTCTTTCTGTTCCTACTCCTGAGTGTAGTAGTGCATATCACATTATGTGTCCACCTGTCACCGTAGAATTTGGCCTTGTAGGCCACCGTACAGCAAGCTAGTTAGCCAGCTCCCTTTATCTGAATGGAGCCTGCTAGCACGGAGCTGGAGGACAGCACGATTCAACCCGCTCCTTCATCATTAGAAGTCATTTTGGATCCTACAATGTTCCGGGGGAAGATAGAGCTTGACAAGAGCATGGTTGTTTGCAAGAAGTGTAAAATAAAATTACAGTACAGTATTTTGGAAATACGACAAATGCGCGGAAGAAGAAAGTGAAGCAGCCGATCTTCCAGCTGATTCTCCAAGAGCTGCGAAGATTTCCCTCTCCATCTCCTGCACAAAGGGTTTTCACGTCTCTCTTGTAAATGAGTTCCCGAGGCCCAATGGGATTAACCTGTATAAGTAAAGGTTGAATGAATGAATGAATTTACGAACAGACTGCTCAGTGGAAGGAGAGGGGTTTATTGTTAATACGCTGGACCCAACGTACGTTATTCCTTTACGTAGCTTTTTTAGTGATAAAGCAGCTCCACAACTTCACCATGAAACAAAGAATAAAGTGGGAGAAGCTCTGATGCAGCTGCAGCTCAAAGGTAACTGTTATTTCTCATATTATACTAAAACCTAAATAGACAAGTTATACAACAAACAATGTAATTTGTCTTTTTAACAGGTTGAAGAGATGAGACACATCATCTGGAGCCAGTTCTAAATGATACAGTTTATAAATTACAGTTCAGAAGAGTTTTTGTGTAGACTTACATAGGTTTTGAAATTTTGTTAAAGATTTACCAAATATGAATCAATATGGTTAAGATGGAAGTCTGTATATTTCATATAAGGTTAAGTTTTGAAAATATAACAAATGTTAGAGCAATATGCCCTGATGCATGCTCAATAATCCAGGTAGAAAAATCCAAAAAAGTTCAACCTGGTCCTCTGGACATTCAAAATAAACAAAAAACAAAATAAAGCAAAAAAATATAGAAACGTTTCGTTTCTCATCCAAGAGACTTCCTCAGTCTGAGGTGCTGTTTTTAGCTCAGTCTCTTAAATAGCACCTTCTCAGAGTGGATCAACCAGTTTTGCTGCTGACAACCAAAACCAGCTGATCACATGCTCAAGAAGGACCATCAGCCTAACAATAGATCATTAGCACCTGATGGCTGCTTACTATTCACAGGGGGCTGAGTGATACTAGCAATAACAGCATTGTAAGAGGGGGACAGTTGAACCCGGAGGCCTCCACCCCTGTTTAATGATGGACGATTTCTTTTCACAAAGATGGCCTCCTTTACTCCTCTCTCAAACCACCGTTCCTCTCTGTCCAGGATGTGAACATCTTCATCCTTGAAAGAGTGACCGCTGGCCTGGAGATGAGTGTAGACCTCAGAGTCCTGGCCTGATGATGTTGATCTTCTGTGCTGGGCCATCCTTTTGGCCAGTGGCTGTTTAGTTTCCCCGATGTAAGACTGATCACAGCCCTCCTGACACTGAACAGCATTTTTCTACCTGGATTATTGAGCATGCATCAGGATATTATTATTATTATTATTATTTTTTTTTTTTATAGATGGCCTCCCTTCTCCCCTTACAGCCATCCTCTCCACACCATTATTATGAAATATTTATTACAGTGACTATCTAGTGTAGGTTTTTTTTTTTTTTAATAGGATAGAAAGAAAGAAAAGACAAAGTAAGACTCCAAAATATAAGAAATATATACAAATAGAGCACACGGCAAAACACCCGGCCACTGTCTGTTCACCTGCAAAGAACATGACAAAACACAGCAACAAAATACATATGTATAAAGAACTTAAAATATTCATGGCTTTGCAGTAAGTTTCCATAAATATATATACCCATACCTACGCCTATATACATACATACATACATACACATGAATATACACTCACATACATATATATATATCTACATATAAAGCCTACATAAGCATCCCTGCTTCTATTTGTGTGTGGTTGTGAGCATGCATAAGTGTATAAGGCTTCTCTAATAGAACATTTAATAGTAACTGTGAAGCAGCAGAGACCCGACCCCCAAGACCAGAGGTAGACGAAAAAGGGGGGACCAGAGCCCAAGACCCCAGGAGGGACCCCGACCGCGGAGCCCCCAGAGCCACCCACACAGGACGAACCACTCACCCACCCACCAGAACGGACCACAGGGGAGAACCGGAAGATCCCCACCAGCGACCACATACAGTGACCCCCTGGGGCCAACAGCGACAAACTCATAGGCCTCCGTCGGCACCCGCCGCACCGATGTAGGTCCAGGTCCAGGCACCGAGGCCCGGGCACCGAGGACTCACACCACCCAGGCCAAGGCCCGACAGGGCCAGAGGACCCGAGCCCCACCAGGCAGACACCAGGCCGAGCCGACACACGCCCAAGCGCCCAGCCCCCGACACCAAGGGCCCCAAGCGCGCCGGCAAGCAAGGGCACACCCCACCAGGAGGCCGCGCGATAGGGGCGCGATGCCAAGCACTCCCAGTTGTATCAAAGAGGGGGCAGTCCGAGTCTCGGCCTAACAAATACCCATTCACAAACAGACACAATCACACAATCCCAACCTGCATCAGGATATTTTGAATCACTTTGGCCAGGATTGCCTCAAACTAGTAAGAGAGTTTGAGAAAACAGCAAGGAAGAGGGCAGACTACAGGAACCACTTGCGTTTCAACCTCAGATGTCGACAAAGTGGCATCATTCCCAAGAGCCTGGAACTAAAATCATCGGTCAGCGGGCACCGGGCCAGCAAGATCCTTCAGAAAGCACAGACCCAGCTGCTGAATGAACGGGTGAGACAGACCAATTTTACTATTAAGGCCTTGAAGGCCAAAGAAGAGCACATTAAACAGAAACTAACAATGTGTATAGATCAGACCACACTTCAGCAAGTGTTGGACTGTACTGATCAGGCACGCTTAGCACAGCATGTCAAGTCCAAGACTCGACAACAAAACAAGTTTAACCTACTAATAACTCATCAACACCATCACTATTCCAATAACAACACATTCAGTGTAGGACAACACTCCAGTAGTCAA
>NW_023624981.1:0-3517 GCF_014905685.2 Nematolebias whitei
TCGGGGAACATTTCCCAGTGACAGGTCACTACACGCTGGACAACGCCATCTTGTGTTTTTTCCTCTTATCGCCGACCCTCGGGGCGAACCGGATGGTTCCTCCGGGGCAAGGTGTGCTCAGCTGCAGCCCCCGCTGCTCATTCCCTCCTGGGGAGCGTAGTGTAGGTGGAGGGGGGCTGAGTGAATGCTCACCCCATCCCACCTCGTTTCGCATCGGCGATCACACCGCTCCCGGCCGACAGCGCCCTCAGGGGTTGCCCGGCGGAACCCGGGAGGAGGCTGACATGAAGGGACCCCTTTTTTCTACGTCCCTCGCCTTTTCCCGCCAGTTCGGATGATCGGCGGAAAGGTTATTTTTCACCGACGTGTTTCCAGGCAGCCGCAGTTAGCATCAACGTGCGCTGCTAGCATATAGCATGTCCAAGGGACTGAAGGCCGCAGACCTGCCTTGGAGACAAAGAACTCCCTCTGTAAGGCAGCTGACGCTATTCCTCGGTTCCCCCCCTGGAGCCAAGCCTCGCGGAAGCTTCCGGAGCGAAGCTGCCCAGGTCGGAGCAGCGTCCCGTCCCTCCGGAGGAACCAGACGGCGACCAAGCTCTCCAATCGAGCCCACCGACGTGTTTTCAGGCAGCCGCAGTTAACAACAACATGCGCTGCTAGCATTTAGCATGTCGAAAAGGCTGGAGGCCTCAGTCCTGCCGGAGGAGACAAAGAGCTCCCTGTGTAGATCGGCGGACGCCATCCTCAACATGTGCGCCGCGTCCACGGTTTGCCTGTCGAGGATTGCAGCGTGGATGACGGTAATCCAACGTTCCATCTAGCTCCGTCACTCTCCATTGCTGCCGGAAAAGCTGCACAAAGACCTGATGGAGGGCCCCATCTCATCGGACGCGCTGTTCGGAAGCAGCTTGACGACCATGCTGACGAATTCGAAGCAGTCGGAGGAGATGTCGGAAGCTGTACGCCATCTCATCAAGCCGCGCGGCTCATCCCGTCCCCCAGCCCGCTGGAGGGATCGTCGAGAGCAGAGGAAGAAACATCGACGCTCCACGGCAGCAGCAGCTTCGTCTCGCCCAGCTCCACCACCAGCCCCGCCCGCCAGAGACCACCCCTCCTCAGTCCGGCAGCCTGCACTTCAGCGTTTTCCCCAGAGATCGCCTGCAGACGGCGCTCGGGGCAAACAAACCGCAGAGCTCACGAGGGAGAAGATTTTAAAAAATGACGGTCTGCGGAGGATGTGTGTATAAATGACACAGGAATTGAAATAAATGATTTTTCAAAGATCAAAATGCCTGTTTTTAGCCAGTCTGTAAGTTCGGATGAGCTCACAGCCGCTACACACATCCTCCACACAGAGAGAGCCGGTGGCTTTAAATAAAGGTTTTTTAACCCACCGCCGCTCCTTCACATGCCCAGACGCTCACGTGACACCACGGTAAGCGAAATAACTTGTTGTCAATCAGACCCGCACGATCACCACCCAAACGGTGTTAAACGCGCACCCGAGCGAGACAAGCAGCCTCCATCCAAAACGGCACTGTGTCGATGATGCACGCACAGCTGCCCGGCGCTCACCGGCTCACATCGGGATAAATGTGGGACCGCAGGCCGGGTCCGGTGGAGGTCCCCGCTCTCAGCGAAAACAACACACGCCTCTCCTGAATGAACGCGAGCGGCCGTCATCCATCGCATCTCAGCGATCAGCAGCTCACGGCGGCATAAGCGTGAGACAGCTGAATGAATCCAATGACGGGCCCCGCCCTCAGCGAGAGCGGCGCGCGTCCCTCCAGAGGAAACGTGCGCTCCCGCGAGGCTCACAACCTTCACTTCGACAGCACGGCGTTGATGACGTCACGCCCTCCACCTCTCAACGTTCGCACAGCGACGTTAAACATGCAGCCTCTCGACGTCATCAGCTGACACACGCCTCGCCTCAGCGCACACCGCCCCGCCCGGACATGAAGGTTGGTCTGCGATCCAGACACAGCGCACGGGCGCGCGCAGAACAGCCCTTTCGAGGAAGCCTCGCCTTGGGTCACGCGGAAAACATTTCCGCGACGCATGACGGCGGTCGAGGCGGAGTTTTGGATGACATCCGTTCAAAACACGGCACATCATTTAAACGCACGTCCATTCCACGAACGTCACGCAGAGTGGTTAAAAACATGCTCACCGGACAGATGGATGGACAGAGTGTTATGCAAGGGTTACACGCTGCAGTTTGCAACCCGACCCCCTCCGTTCGGAGGAGTTATAGAGACGGTCCTGTCATCACCAGACCAAGTCTCAGCCTTAAATGCAGAAGTCCAAGAGCTTCTGATAAAAGGTGTAATCTCAAGAGTTCCCAACGAGGAGGAAAACACAGGGTTTTACTCACGCTACTTCCTGGTCCCCAAAAGGACCGGAGGGATGAGACCGATTCTGGATCTGTCAGCTTTCAACAAAGCGATCATGAACAGACCTTTTCACATGTTGACGAACAGACAGCTGTTGGACAACATCCAAAAAATGACTGGTTTGTCTCCATCGTTTTAAAAGATGCTTATTTTCACATACCAATCATCCCAAAACACAGAAAATTTCTGCGTTTCGCCTTTCAAGGGATGAAGTACAAGTACAACAGGCTGCCTTTCGGGTACTCCCTCGCGCCTCGTACGTTCTCAAAGTGTGTGGAGACAGCCCTGCATCCACTGCACAGAGCAGGGATGAGAGTTTTGTTTTACCTGGACGACCTGCTGCTCCTGTCTCACTCCAGACAGGAAGCATTGATACAGGCTCAGGTGTTGGCATCACACCTGTTAAATCTGGGCTTCGCCATAAACTGGAAGAAGAGCTCGATTTTCCCGGCCCAGACAATTGTTTATCTGGGAGTGGAATTAAACTCAATTACCATGACGGCTCGCTTATCACAAGCAAGAATCAACACTCTAAAAAACCAATTTCGCCACGTAAGACCTGGCAAAGTGGTAACAGCTGTCTCCGTCATGAAGCTGTTGGGAATGATGTCATCAGCTCACACAGTGGTCCCGCTGGGTTTGTTACACATGAGACGCCTCCAGAGGTGGTTTACGCGTCTGCGTGTGGATCCAGTAAAACAAAAGAGACGGATGATCACTGTCCCTCCCTCCGTGAGAGCAGACCTCCGACACTGGGGAAACACCCTGGTTCTGTCAGAGGGAGTCCCCGTCAGCAGACCCTCATCACACGTGTCAGTCTTCACGGACGCGTCGCTGTCAGGCTGGGGGGGGGACATGCTTATCTCAAGCAGTAGGGGCGCTGTGGCTCCACCACACATCAGCCCACATCAATGTTTTGGAGTGTCGCACAGTGCTGAACGTGATTCAGCATTTTGCTCCCGTGCTACAGAATCAACACGTGTTGATTCACACAGACAACATGGTGACTGCTGCGTACATAAACCGCCAGGGGGGTGTGCGTTCGGCCCAGATGTTACACATTGCGCGGAAGCTACTGTGTTGGGCTCACCAAAACCTGCTTTCCATCAGAGCGGTTTACA
>NW_023624982.1:0-1518 GCF_014905685.2 Nematolebias whitei
TTTTAAATAATTAATTTCCATTTTATTGTGTGAAATAAGTATTTGATACACCAGAAAAATGAAACTTAATATTTGGTACAGAAACCTTTGTTTGCAATTACAGAGATCAGACGTTTCCTGTAGTTCTTGACCAGGTTTGCACACACTGCAGCAGGGATTTTGGCCGACTCCTCCATACAGATCTCCTCCAGAGCCTTCAGGTTTCGTGGCTGTCGCTGGGCCACACGGACTTTAAGCTCCCTCCAAAGATTTTCTATGGGATTCAGGTCTGGAGACTGGCTAGGCCACTCCAGGACCTTAAGATGTTTCCTACGGAGCCACTCTTTAGTTGCCCTGGCTGTGTGTTTTGGGTCGTTATCATGCTGGAAGACCCAGCCACGACCCATCTTCAGTGCTCTTACTGAGGGAAGGAGGTTGTTGGCCAAAATCTCACGATACATGGCCCCATCCATCCTTCCCACAATATGGTGCAGTCGTCCTGTCCCCTTTGCAGAAAAGCATCCCCAAAGAATGATGTTTCCACCGCCATGCTTCACGGTTGGGATGGTGTTCTTGGGGTTGTACTCATCATTCTTCTTCCTCCAAACATGACGAGTGGAGTTTAAACCAAAAAGTTCTATTTTTGTCTCATCAGACCACATGACCTTCTCCCATTCCTCCTCTGGATCATTCAGATGGTCATTTGCAAACTTCAGACGGGCTTTGACATGCGTTGGCTTGAGGAAGGGCACCTTGCGTGCACTGCAGGATTTTAATCCTTGACGGCGTAGTGTGTTACTGATTGTTTTCTTTGAGACTGTGGTCCCAGCTCTATTCAGGTCATTGACCAGGTCCTGCCGTGTAGTTCTGGGCTCATTCCTCACCTTCCTCAAGATCAATGATGCTCCACGAGGTGAGATCTTGCATGGCGCCCCAGACCGAGGGAGATTTTCCGTTATTTTGTATTTCTTCCATTTTCTAATAATTGCACCAACTGTTGTTGCCTTCTCACCAAGCTGCTTGCCTATTGTCCTGTAGCCCATCCCAGCCTTGTGCAGGTCTACAATTTTATCCCTGATGTCCTTACACAGCTCTCTGGTCTTGGGCATTGTGGAGATGCTGGAGTCTGATTGATTGAGTGTGTGGACAGGTGTCTTTTATACAGGTCACGGGTCCAAACAGGTGCAGTTAATACAGGTAATGAGTGGAGAACAGGAGGGCTTCTTAAAGAAGAACTAACATGTCTGTGAGAGTCAAAATTCTTACTGGTTGATAGATGATCAAATACTTATTTCACACAATAAAATGGAAATTAATTATTTAAAAATCATACACTGTATTTTTCTGGATTTTTGATTTAGATTCCATCACTCACAGTTGAAGAGTACCTATGATAAAAATTACAGTCATCTACAAGCTTTGCAAGTGGGAAAACCTGAAAAATCAACAGTGTATCAAATACTTGTTCTCCCCACTGTATATATTTACATATACATATATATATACATATACATATATATATATATACATATATATATA
>NW_023624982.1:1618-3517 GCF_014905685.2 Nematolebias whitei
TATATATATATATATATATATATATATATGTATATGTATATATATATATGTATATCCATCCATCCATCCATTCTATTCCGCTTTTCTGGGGTCGGGTGGCGGGGGTAGCAGCCAAAGTAGGGAGGCCCAGACTTCCCTCTCCCCAGCCACTTGGGCCAGCTCCTCCGGGAGAATCCCAAGGCGTTCCCAGGCCAGCTGAGAAACATAGTCCCTCCAGCATGTCCTGGGTCTTCCTCTGGGTCTCTTCCCGGTGGGACATGCCCGAAACACCTCACCAGGGAGGCGTTCAAGAGGCATCCTAACCAGATGCCTGAGCCACCTCAACTGGCTCCTCTCCATTTGGAGAAGCAGCAGCTCTACTCTGAGTCTTTGTTTCTCGGAACTCAGGGCGAATCTCATCCACCCCTGGGGCCTTGCCACCGAGGAGCTTTTTAACCACCTCCGTGAACTCGGCACCAGAGATTGGAGAGCCCAACCCAAAAGTCCCCAGGCTCTGCTTCCTCAGTGGAAGACGTGGCAATGGGATTGAGGAGGTCTTCAAAGTATTCTGCCCACCAACCCACAACATCCCGATTTGAGGTCAGCAGCACACCACCACTATAAACAGTGTTGGTGGCATACCGCTTTCCCGCCGCCCTGAGACGCCTGATGGTGGACCAGAATCACCTCGAAGCTATACGGAAGTTATTCTCCATGGCCTCTCCGAACTCCTCCCATGCCCGAGTTTTTGCCTCATCGACTATCCGAGCAGCATGCCGCTTGGACTGCCACTACCCATCAGCTGCTTCCGTGGTCCCACAGGTCAAAAAGGCCCAATAGGACTCATTCTTCAGCCTGACAGCATCCCTCACCACCGGTGTCCACCACCAGGTTCGAGGGTTACCGCCGTGACAGGCACAAACAACATTGCAGCCACAGCTCCAATAAGCTGCCTCGACAGTAGCGGCATGGAACATGGCCCACTCGGACTCAATGTCCCCCGCCTCCCCCGGAACGTGTTTGAAGCTCTCCCGGAGGTGGGAGTTAAAGCTCTGTCTCACGGGAGATTCTGCCAGACATTCCCAGCAGACCCTCAAAATACGTTTTGGTCTGCCAGGTCTTACCGGCATCCTCCCCCACCATCAGAGCCACCTCACCACCACCTAGTGGTTAGTGGACAGCTCCGCCTCTCTCTTCACCCGAGTGTCCAAGACATGCGGCCGTAAATCAGATGAGATGACAAAAAAGTCGATCATCGAACTGCGGCCTAGGGTGTCCTGGTGCCAAGAGCACATATAATTAATGTAATTCTGTTTTTTTCAAATGTAATTCCGTTTGTTCAAAAGTAATTCCATTTTTTCAAATGTAATTCCAGCCACTTCCATTTTGGCCATTTCAGCTTTTGGCTTAATATAATTCCTTTTTTTTTTTTTTTTTGCAAATGTAAATTTTTTTTTTTTTTGCAAATGTTGTTGTGTTTTTGTTGCGGTTTTTCAAATGTAATTTCATTTTTTGAAATGCAATTCCGTTTTTTCAAATGTTGCTCATTTCCACCTCTGGTCCACTGTATGATGTCACTGTTTTGACTGAACCAATACATAAGGTGCTGGTACATACTTTAGCTGTGGTTGTGTGGTTAGAGCAGTCATCCTCCAATGGGAAAGTTGAGGGTTCTAATCCACCCGCAGTCGCATGCTGAAGTGTCTCTGGGCAAGACACTGTACCCCTCATTGCCTCCGATGTGTGTCCCATCTGTGTATGAATGTGATCTAAAGAACTGCAGATAAAAGCAGATGGTCGCTTGTCCTGAGCTGGTTCTGCTGGAGGTTTCTTCCTGTTAAAAGGGAGTTTTTCTTTCCACTGTCTCCACTGTGCTTGCTCAGGATGGGAGACTGCAACGAAGCCAAGATTCAACTTGTC
>NW_023624983.1:0-3516 GCF_014905685.2 Nematolebias whitei
TCAGTGGTTGTTGTTGTTGTTTGCGATCCGGCCTCTGGTTCATGACAGTAGAATCTGGCCATTATGGATCCAACACCAACCCGAGAGTGGTGCTCTAAGGTAGAAGGGGCTGTTAGTAAACTTGAGAAAGGGCTTCAGGAAATGGTTGTTTTTCTTCAAGCTTTGTCCCAACAGTCAAACCAAGTCATCAACCAAACCCTGTTGACTCCTGCACCAAGAGAACCACGGTTAGCCCCCCCTGAACATTTCAGAGGTGAGCCTGAGCAATGTCGACCATTTTTGACTCAGTGTGACATTCAATTTCAATTGCAACCTTCATGTTTTCCCACTGAGCATGCTAAAGTAGCTTATGCTGTCTCACTTCTCGCTGGAAGAGCCAAGACGTGGGGCACTTCTGAATGGTTAAAAGGTGGCGTGGTATGTCGTAATTTTTCTGAATTTTCCAAGGAGTTGTGTCGGGTTTTTGACCCCATCCTCCCTGAGAGAGAGGCAGCCCGAAGAATTTTTGATATTAAACAAGGCAAGGATTCTGTAACCAAATACATCATTCACTTTCACTCTGTTTCAGCAGACAGTCATTGGGATGAACACGCACTCACTGACGCCTTCTTCAGGGGGCTTAATGAAGATGTTAAGGATGTGCTGGCAACAATGGACTATCCCTCATCCCTACGCCAGCTGGAGGAGGTGGCCACCCGTGTTGACCTTCGCCTGCGTGAGCGTGAGCGTGACCGTGAACAGAGTCGAGGCAAGGCCACAGCCATGTCCAGAACCAGACATCACCTTGTGGATCATGAACCTAAAACGGAACAAACCAAGAGCCCTCAGGATCCTCTGTATGCTACGGAACCCATGCAACTAGGAAGAAGTCGTCTGACCACCCAGGAACGAGAACGTCGGAGGAGGTACCATCTCTGTTTTTATTGTGGTCAAGGCGGTCATGATTGTCATCATTGTCCAGTAAAAGACCAGGCAGCAGGAGAAGAGAGGCTCCTGTTGAGTCTTAGTCATAAGATCAAGTCCTCTCCACCTATCATGTCCAAGTCCAAGGTCAAGTTCATAATAAAGGGTGGTCAATCCGTCATCGTCTCAGCTTTTATTGATTCAGGGGCCGACACGGAATTCATTGATAAAACCTTTGCCAAATCCATAGATCTGACCATTGTTCCATCACCTAACAACCATAAGGTCCTCGCTTTAGATGGTCATCCTTTAAGTCAATCTAGTCTTGAAACTGTTCCAGTCACCATGGTGTCGGCCAACAACCATTCGGAACTGATCAGATTCATTGTTATTGATTCACCCCAACTCCCAGTGGTTTTAGGTTCCACTTGGTTACGCAAACACAACCCCCAAATCGATTGGAGGAACCAAGAGATTGTAGGATGGGCTAATGAGTGTTATTCTACATGTATTCAGAGCCAACCCAGTTCACCAGCCCTTGTCACAGCCAATGAGGAGACCTATCCTAATCTAAGTCAGGTACCTAAAGAGTACCATGATTTGAAAGAGGTCTTTAATAAATCAAAAGCTACGTCCTTTCCGCCACATCGTCCATACGATTGTGGTATTGACCTGATCCCAGGTTCTACCCCCCCTCGGGGTAGATTATATTCTTTGTCTGGTCCCGAGCAAGAGTCCATGAGGAAATATATAACAGAGTCCCTCCAAGCTGGTATCATTAGACCTTCAGCATCCCCCGCTGGTGCAGGTTTTTTCTTTGTAGGGAAGAAAGATGGGTCACTTCGTCCATGCATTGACTATAGAGAACTTAACAAAATAACCATAAAGAACAAGTATCCTCTGCCCCTCATGAACTCTGCTTTTGATATAATCCAAAATGCTAAGATATTCACCAAACTGGATCTTTGCAACGCTTACCATTTGGTCAGGATACGGCAGGGAGATGAATGGAAGACGGCTTTTAAT
This sequence comes from Nematolebias whitei, assembly GCF_014905685.2. Taxonomy (NCBI): domain Eukaryota; kingdom Metazoa; phylum Chordata; class Actinopteri; order Cyprinodontiformes; family Rivulidae; genus Nematolebias; species Nematolebias whitei. The sequence continues at coordinate 1,930 of NW_023624983.1, forward strand.
ACCGCAGATGGCCATTATGAATATCTTGTTATGCCATTCGGTCTCACCAACGCTCCTGCCGTTTTCCAAGCCCTGGTTAATGATGTCCTTCGTGACATGATTAACATTTACGCTTTTGTTTACCTTGATGACATACTTATCTTTTCACAAGATAGCATTTCTCACCGTCGCCATGTCAGAGCTGTCTTAACCTGCCTTTTACAGAACAACTTGTTTGTCAAGGCAGAGAAGTGTGCTTTCCACCAAGTGTCCACCTCATTCCTTGGGTTCAACATTTCTCCAGGTCAAGTATCCATGGAACCCGGGAAGGTATCAGCGGTGGTGGATTGGCCCAAGCCCAAGGATCGTAAACAGCTGCAAAGGTTTCTTGGTTTTGCAAATTTTTATAGGAGGTTCATTAAGAACTACAGTTCAGTTGCAGCTCCTCTTCATTTTCTCACCTCATCTAAGACCAAGTTCATCTGGGACTCCGTTGCCAACCAATCATTCCAGAAGCTCAAAACATTGTTTTCCTCTGCTCCAATCTTGCACTCTCCAGACCCCGAGAAACAATTCATTGTGGAGGTCGATGCATCCAGCACCGGGGTGGGCGCCATCCTCAGTCAGCGCAGCACAGATGGTAAGATCCACCCCTGTGCTTACTTCTCCAGGGCACTCTCCCCCGCTGAGAGAAACTACGACGTGGGAGACCGTGAGCTTTTGGCAGTCAAGATGGCCCTGGAGGAATGGAGGCACTGGCTGGAAGGTGCGAAGAAGTCCTTTTTGGTATGGACCGACCATAAAAACCTGGAGTACCTTCGCACAGCAAAGAGACTCAATCCCCGTCAGGCCAGGTGGGCTATGTTTTTCTCTCGGTTCAGTTTCACCCTCTCTTACAGACCCGGGCCCAAGAATGCCAAGCCGGATGCCCTGTCCCGGGTCTTTGAGGTCAAGGAAGGGCCCTCAGAAGAGGTCGAGTTCATCCTGCCTGAGACCGTACGTCTTTCTTTGACTCAATTAGAACTCGATCTCCAACAAGTCCAACTCTCCGAGCCACGTCCACCCACCTGTCCTAGGGGGCGCCTGTTTGTCCCCAATCAAAAGGTAAAAGAGGTTCTTGAATTATGCCATTCATCAAAGTTGTTCTGTCACCCAGGAATCACCAAGACCCTCCAACTCATTCGCGCCCGATTCTGGTGGGCTACGCTTACGGAGGACACCAAGCACTTTGTCAAGTCATGTCCCGAATGCAATCGTGCCAAGTCTTCCAATCGCCCACCTGCCGGGCTGCTACGACCACTGCCAATTCCTTCACGCCCATGGTCACATATTGCTATGGACTTTGTGACTGGATTACCCCCTTCTGAAGGTAATTCAGTGTTATTGACCATTGTGGACCGTTTTTCTAAAATGGTCCACCTGGTTCCTCTCCCCAAGTTACCTTCTTCCAAGGAGCTCAGCGTTATCATGGCCAAGGAGGTTTTCAGGCTCCATGGGCTCCCCCAGAACATTGTGTCTGACCGAGGTCCCCAATTCATTTCCAAGTTCTGGAGGGAGTTTTGCAACCTGCTAGGGATCTCGGTCAGCCTCTCGTCAGGTTTTCATCCC
>NW_023624984.1:0-3516 GCF_014905685.2 Nematolebias whitei
CTATGTTTAGGGGTTGTATTTTTGTGAATGTTTCTCTTTTTGGCTGTCCTTCTCGTGAGTCTGCTCCGCTTCTGCGTCGTCTTGTGGTTGAACTTGTTAGGTCATGTTCTGAGGGTGTGGTCAGGGACATTTTCGACCCCTGTGGACTGATCCTTAACGGGTCTTCACTTTTCTTGACTCCCGGTGATGATCCCGGTGTCAATGATTTTTCTATGTCTTCTCTCCCTAACTTTAGGGGTTCTCTGATTGGTCTTTCTTCTTGTTTTGTCATTGCGGCCACAACCCTGGATTTCCTATCTTCATCTAGATGAGTGGGGGTTACTATAATCATTTCTTTTAAGTGGGCTCCCGCTGGCATGTCTTTGGCCAGGTACGTCATTGAATTGACCGCTATTCTCTCAGCTGTTTCCCACTGTAAATGATGGGACCGGAGCCCATCTATTCCTATCACTATGCGCCTGAAGCCGAACTCTATGGCTCGGAACACTCCTCTCTGCAGAGCTTCTAACATTTCCCTGAGATACCTGGTCTCATCGGTTGCTTCTTTATAGCTTCGAATTGGGATGTGTATTATCGCATAGTACGGAGCATCAGCTCCACTGGTCATTCTTGTTTTTGGCTCTTCGCTATGTGGTCCACTAGTGAGTTGTTTTATTTCAACTTGGTACTCCCTACCGGCTACTTTCTTCAAAGCTTTTCTGTAGGTTGAGTTATGGATTTTGTACTTACGATTTGTAAACACTAGTAGCGCATCCGCCTCTACAGACCATGGTGTCCCTATCACTTGGTATACTCGGGTACCATTTTGAAACTTCACACATTGAGTCTCTTTCGGGAGTGGTTCTAGAACCTGTTTGAGCCCTGCTGTTTGCTTGATTTTCGTTTTTGGTTCCTTTTGAAAATTTTCTTTTTCCCCTTCCTCTTGGCTGGAATATGACTCAGGTTCTGTCTTTAGGTGTTTTTCTTTAGCCTTCTTTTTCCTGTGAATGTTTGGGGTTTCCCCTAAGGGGCTCTTTAGAAGATTCTCCTGCTTATTCGGCTGGTCTTTTAGTGGTCCCGTCAGCTCCTGTTTTTGCATTCCTCGTAACCCCCTTTCTGCCCGCCCAGTTTCAGTGGCTTCGAGTCTCCCCATCCTCTCCACTATGCTTTGGGCAAGCAGGTCTAAGTTCTTGTCAACCTGTTTAAGATACTCTTTACACCCTGTGTTCTCATTATTACTTTCTTCAGGTTCGTTTTCTCTTTTGATCATACTTGCGAATAATCTCAGTTGCTCTGCTCTGGCTTCCTCGTCTGTATCAGAATGGTATTTGGGAGTTTCTCTGTACGCACTCAGGTTTGGAGTGGAGCTCACGAACGTGGGGGGGTGATGAGAGGCTGGAGGGTAAACTCCCTGCTTTAGCCTCGTGCCTCTTGGGTTCTCTCCTTCCATTTTAATATTGAAGGGGGGTATATTCGTTAAAACCACGTCCTCTGGTTCGCTTTGGTCTTCTTCACTTTCCGACGCTTCAGGGGTTTGTACAACTGAATTTTGCTCACTTTTTGGATTCATCTCTAATTTTTTCTCTTTTCTATATTCCCTCATTCTTGCTAATTCTTCTTCACACTCTTTATATTTTGCTGTTGCCCTGCATTGAGGGTTTATAAGGTACCCGTCTAATCCTGTCACTTTGGATATCATTTTTACTATGGGGTCCAACTCGATTGAGGGGCTAATTACTGATACTATTGTCCTGTCTTTTCGTGCCTCTATTTGTTGCACCCACCATTGCAACCATCTTTTAACTTCCTTTTTTGATTTAGCTTCGCCTGGGTCTTTTACTACTACTGTCTGAGCTCCCCGCCGGGCTTTCGTACAGCAATATATTCCTTTTTCTTCTGTAAATTTTTTCAGTACTTCCTCCAGGATTTTTTCACATATCCCGGGATTGCATTCTCTTAGTACTTCCTTCACTGCTGGATTCCAGGTATGATACCCTTTCCCATATAGGATGATTTCCACCTTGGTTACTCCTACTGGTTTTCCTCCTGTACTTTGTACCATTATCTTTTGGCCATCTGTCTTTCCTTCTACTGGCTTCTGTTCTTCTTGGCTCGCCTGAGCCGGCTCGGGTTTGTCTGGCTCTACACTCGTAGATGCCCCTCCTGAGGCCATTGTTATGTCTTTTCTTGTCGGGTCAAGGTCGTCGGTCCTCAAAGTCTCCAGACTTTATCCTAACGTTTTGGACTAGGACAGACTAGCTGCTTACCTACGATTCTGGATTATGGTCAGTAACCCTCGTAAGCCTTCTACCCCTCCTCACTAGCCTCTAGTGATCTATTGGGGGTACTAACTGGGGGGTCTCCCAGCCACTAACAGCTCCTTACTCTCTAAAGCTGCTTTATCGACGCCTATCGGTCCTCTGTAGCGCGTCTTCACTTCTGGGACTGTTCTGGTCCCATCTGGGGTGCCATGTCTGCTTTCCGATGAGCAAAGGTAACCACTGGAAGTAGCGATAAGCACCTTTGCTCGCAGCCTCTCCTCCAAGGGGTCCGGAAGCTTACTTCAGCGCCGTGGTATTACCTGTAGCTGTCTAAAGTAGCCTCATTAAGGCTGCGGCGAGGTGATTCATCCAGAATATTAACGACCTTAAATCCGTGAGTCACACCCTAATCTCACTCTGTTACCTCGAACCTCCAAGCAGCAGGGAATGGATCTTCTGGTCCAGAGAAACTCGCGTTGTGGCCGCTCACCTCTCACTTTAGCGTTGCAATTGTTAACTGTTCTGGTAATTTTTAGGGCCCTGGAAATGGGCACAAGGGTGTTTGTCACTCTGTAGCTAATAAACCTGTCAAAATCTCCTTTATTGGTGTTGTTAAGTGAACCAAGCATTACCATGTTTTTGTTCATTAAGGGTGAAATAATAGTCCAGAATTATTCATTTTGCGTTGCTTTAATCAATAGTTTTAGCAGGGGATACAGCATCAGGCATAATTTTATAATGATTAAATTTCATGAGTACATAGGATACACTTTCTTCCCTAAGTGAGGCGATGATTATTATCCGATGAAATCTAAAACTCAAGAGCCCTTGAGGATTTATAGATTCTGCCTTCACATAGACCTTTCACAAATCAAGCCAAAAGATGTTCTCCCTCAACTCCCTCATGAACCAGAAGCACCTTCGAGCAAATCCCATTAATACCCAATTTAATATTCTTAAATTTGTCCTGTAAGCTAAATTTCTAATCTGATGAATTAATTTATTTAGACCAGAAGGACAGGGTAGTCCGCTTACCATGATTCTGAGGTGTCTCTCAGAGAATCTTTGTGTCAGTAAACGGCATATTTCCCACTCTCCAGGAGGGAGATGCGGGCCTTACCCAAGGACAGGAGCAATCTATACCAAATTGGAGAATTCAGAGTTTTTTGGACGAGCCCGGGTCAAGCTTTTTAGAAGTAGGATCCTTCTTCAGTCTGTTGTTGCAAGTGGAGACCTATTCCAATCCCATTTCAGTAGAAAAAGAAGTAGATCCCCA
>NW_023624985.1:0-3516 GCF_014905685.2 Nematolebias whitei
CCCCCCCCAACCTGACCACTGAAGTAAAGTCTGTGGAGATGCACCACGAGTCTCTGCCTGAGGCTGTGCCTGGTGACAACGTGGGCTTCAATGTCAAGAACGTCTCCGTGAAGGAAATCCGTCGTGGATACGTCGCCGGTGACAGCAAGAACGACCCACCCAAGGCTGCCGACAGCTTCAACGCTCAGGTTGGTGTGCACTTCCTGACAAACGTCCGTTTGGAGATGCAGACTTCAGGGTAGACGTCTTAACTTCTCGTCTTCGTAGGTCATCATCCTGAACCACCCAGGCCAGATCAACGAGGGTTACGCCCCCGTCCTGGACTGCCACACCGCTCACATCGCTTGCAAGTTCAAGGAGCTGATTGAGAAGATCGACCGTCGTTCTGGCAAGAAGCTTGAGGACAACCCCAAGTTTGTCAAGTCTGGAGACGCTGCCATCGTCAAACTGATCCCACAGAAGCCCATGGTTGTGGAGCCCTTCTCAAACTACCCTCCCCTCGGTAGGTTTCTGCTCAGAAGTCCATTTTCAGTGTAGAAGGTCAGTTCTCTGACTCGAGCTCACCTGTCCTCTCAGGTCGTTTTGCCGTGCGTGACATGAGGCAGACCGTGGCCGTCGGCGTCATCAAAGCTGTGGACACCAAGGACGTCGCCGGAAAGACAACCAAGGCTGCAGAGAAGGCCCAGAAGAAGAAATGAATGGTCGTGCAGGACGTCCAGCGAGGTGTCGTGTGCCGGCAGCTGCGGGCCGCGTCCTCCCCCATCTCTCACCATCATGGGTCATCTTCTCTGAGGCACAGCTCTCTACTCAAGGACTGGCTTATGCTGATTAAAACCCATCGAAAGAGTTTTCGCAGGAAAAAACTTTGTGGCATTGTCGCCTAATTTCACAGGATGGTGCCTCAGTTTAAGTTGGAAATGGTTTAGAACTGTATCTCTTCTCTTTAAACGCCACAAATTAATTGGAAAAGAAGCAGCTGGTAACTAATGAAAAATAAATCTCTGAAAAAATTGCAATTGGCTTGTCTGTATCCTTCAGTGTGTGTCAGACCAGCTGTTCTGACCCGTGACGCGCTCGTCCTCCAATCGTCTCCCCAGGAGACGCGAGCCGCAGCCAATGGCCCCCCGACTTCACTTTGAGACGAAGCGAGTCTGCGCAGCCCTCCCCCTCTGCTGCCGTATAAAAGCTCTGTGCGCACCACATTCTGTCCTTTTGCCTCTTTAAGCGAGGATTTCGTGTTAGTTGCTGGGCACAGGTTGGTCAATGTCTCCTGATTTAGAAAAGCATGTTTGAAGTCTTGATTAGTCTGCAGATGTTTAGGGTGACTGTTCAGTTAATGAATTAAAAATGTGTTGCATGGCTTTTAGATGTCAATGTTGACTCCGTCTGAGCTGCACGTGTTTAAATCTAAGATCTTTTCACTGATAAACCCGTGATTTATTGCATGGAAGGGTTGAAACCCATAAATAAGATTTGTCGTCTTTACCTTTTATGAACGCGGAGCGCGCTCCCGTCAGATACAACATGGCGGCTGCGGAGCAACATGGAGGACTGACCGGCTGTGCTGCGTGACTGGTGTTGTGTCGAAAAATGTTCACCGGTCAAAGTCCCCCCCCCTCCCCAGACGTCCTTAATCCTGGAAATGTTTTCATAACATTTCAATGATTTAAATGCAATTCTAAACGATATTAAATTCGGTTTGGTTGTCTTTTGATTATTACAAAGTTTATTTGACTATTAAATGGCGTCGGGAACAAGCGCCTTTTTTTAGACGGGGCTGATGGATGATGCTTCACGTGACTTAAATCAGCTCGTCGCTTAGGTCCGCGGAGGCATGGCTTCCGTCGGGCGTTCTTCGGTTTTTAACAGAAAAATTATTTTTAAAGGTTTCCGTGATTCTGTTTCTAGCCGTTGAATCGAAATGGGAAAGGAAAAGATCCACATCAACATCGTGGTCATCGGCCACGTCGACTCCGGCAAGTCCACGACCACCGGCCACCTGATCTACAAGTGCGGAGGGATCGACAAGAGAACCATCGAGAAGTTCGAGAAGGAGGCGGCCGAGGTAGGTCCACGACGCGCGCGGGCTCTGCCGCCCCCCAGCGGCCGCCTGCTGTCACTGCACCGCAACAAAATAACCAGGAAAGTTCTCACATTAAAGCCCCTTTACAGTTTAATACTACTTTTTAATTTCGTTCAAAATGGCTGCCACACCTGAGTGACCCTAAAACACAAAACGTTTATAAATCTGAATTTAAATTTGGTATTTGTAGCTGAGATTTCTCAAGGACACATGACCCAAGCTGTGCTTTTCATTATTAAGGAAATCATCTGCAACAGATGGAGTTTTGGAGCTGAACATAATCAAAATAAGTGATGGTAGAAAGAACAAAGACTATAACTCAATGAGTCACAAACTGAACAAATTAAAGGTTGTTTTTGACGTTTGATAAGATGATTAGGTTTAGACTCCTGTGAAATGCTGGACTTTTGTTTGATCGCATAAATGTTCAGAAATTTGGCACAAACACTAAAATATTTCAACACCTTTAAATTGTAATAATATCTTGATTAGCTGTTTCGTATCAGTTGGTGATTATATTCCTCTTGATTTGGCACATTAATATAATTTAAGTGACATTTAGGTTCAAGTTGGGTTTGTCATATGCAGGTACAATGAAATGCTCAGGATGACAAGAGCAGATCTGACTCACTAAAAACAAAGAACAAACAAACGGTAAAATACTAAATCATGCAATAAGGGTACAAAATAAAATACCAAAAAGTGAAAAAGTAATTATAATATTTACAAGGTCCTAAAGAGAGAGAGTAAACAACAACATAGTAGAATATAACGGTGCAAGTAGGACACGTTTGTATGAATAAGTATTTTGATATAGTAATATAAGCTAAAATGCACATTATATATATTGCTCATAAACTACACAGGTTGTGTGACAGGTTATTGCACAGGTGGTGACACTGAGATTGAATTATGATGGTACATACATAGATACCGTATCATACATGATACAGCCACATGGTGCAGCAGCAATAAATAATAAACATATTAGTCGTCACAGATGTGGCTCGGTGCAAAGTTATTGTCAGTTGTTCAGTGTTTTTATTGAGAGTTCAGTAATCTGACAGCAAGTGGATAATAACTGTCCTTCAGTCTTTTCGTTAAAATAAAATAAAGCATAAATGATCAAACAAATTCCATTCATTTAGAGTTAAAGCATTAATAATTGATAATAAAAGTAAGCATAAGTATAATTTATTTAGTCAAATATATATATATATAAACAGTTATTAGTCTAAATACAGATTTGTAAATCCACGTTAGATAATAAATGGATTAATTTGTGAGGTTTTTATTACAATATGCAGAATAAAGTTAATTAGTGCAGATATAAACATCAAATATTAAAATCAGATTATGATCAGATTACTCAGTGGGGTCATTAAGGAACTTTGCTGTCTTCACAGATGGGCAAAGGCTCCTTCAAGTACGCC
>NW_023624986.1:0-3515 GCF_014905685.2 Nematolebias whitei
AACACTAGCAGCTAAGGAAATTTCATTTTATTCTTCTCTTCCTATTCTGAAAATACAGTATGTTCTACAACGGGACTATAAATGTGTGTGTGCGTGTGTGTGTGTGTGTGTGTTATCTTCCCTCTAACACATTAATGTAACATACTTTGGTTAATCTGTATTCATCTGAGAGGTAAGGTATTATAAGAGATGCTGCTGTTCAATTACTTAATTTTGTGATTAATCTGAAACGTTAACATGTCTGTATGGGTTAGTTATGTTCATGTCTTTGAATATGGTGTGTGCACGGTTGCCGGACACCACTATTGCTTCCTAAATTGGGTTCTTATAGTTCGGCTACTCCACTTTTTTTTTTTAGTGGATTAGCACAGGCCCCAGTTTATTAGTCTGAGTAAGGGTGGGGGGGGGGGTGACTTTGTTATATGTCAACTCCAGGGTTTTCTTTATTTCTTTATTTTTTATTTTATGCTATTCAAAACTTGTTTAAAATTTGTATTAGCTCAGCATCAGCATCATGTGTGATTATATTAATGCTACATAACAAGAACACCAAATATGGAACAAGTAAATACCCAGAATGTCTCTGATATAAAAATCACAAGTTGGAATGTCAGGGGACTCAGAAAACCAGTTAAACTGAAACAGGTTATAAACAGGATCAAACAACTGAAATCAAAAATAATCTTTCTTCAAGAAACACACCTTACAGATGGTGAATTAAAGCCTGTAAAGAACAAATGGCCTGGCCAGGTGATACACGCGTCATTCAATACTTATGCAAGAGGTGTAATTATCTTGATTCATAGAACCATACCATTCCAAATAATGAAAATAATAAAAGATCCCACTGGTAGGTATGTAATTGTTCAAGGTACTATCCTCTCACTTACTTTAAACTTAGTGAGTTTGTATGGCCCAAATGAAAATAATCCTAAATTTTTTGAAGACCTATTCCTTACTTTAGCTGATCTGCAAGGATTTTATATAATAGGAGGAGATTTTAATTGCACTCTAAACCCAAGTAAAGATCGCTCAACTGGCTCAGATATCTACAAAGTACAAACTAGACAATTAATAAATCAGTATATCTTAGATATCAACTTAGTGGAAGTGTGGAGGGAACAAAATCGTAATAAAATAGAATTTTCTTGTCATTCAAGCATTCATAAATCCCGCTCACGAATAGATTACTTCCTTGTTTCAAGAGAGCTCTTATCAAAAATCAAACAATGTCAGTATGATAGCATCGTGATCAGTGATCATGCAGCAATCTCACTGAATATTCACATAGAAAAATTTACCCATAACCCCCCAAACTGGAGGTTTCAAGCAAGATGGCTACAGAATCCAGATTTTATTAAATTTATAGGGAAGAAAATAGATAATTACTTTGAGTTAAACACAGATCAAACCTGTGCCTCGGTGAGATGGGAGGGATTCAAAGCATATATTAGAGGAGAGATTATTGGCTTTACGAGTACAAAGAATAAACAACAAAGAAAACGAATGGAAACTCTGGATGAACAGATCAAATCTTTAGAGTTAGAATTAAACATTAGTGAGGATGCAATAAAGCAAGGTGAATTGTTACGTTTGAGAACTGAGTATAATAAATTATCTTCTGATGCAGCAGCAAAAAGTTTAATGTGGCTAAAACAGTCTTATTATGACCAAGGCGAGAAAGCAGGAAAACTCTTGGCATGGAGAATTAAGAAAATGCAAAGTGAAAGAGCAATTAATAGTATTAAGACCTCTTCAGGAAATGTAACAGTAGATCCATCTGAAATTAATGATAGTTTTAAAGAATTTTATGAAAATTTGTATAAATCAGAATGCTTACAGACATCAGAAGAACGAGACATATTTTTAGACCAACTTCAGTTTCAAACATTAACAGAGGACACAAAGCAGGAATTAGACAGAAATCTAACTATTGAAGAGATATCACAGGCCATCAAAAGCGTCAACAGTGGTAAGGCACCCGGGCCAGATGGCTTCCCGATTGAATTTTACAAAACCTTCCAAGAAAAATTAATAATTCCGCTTTTTAACATGTATGAAGAAGCATTTCAAAACGAGTCTCTCCCGCCCACTCTGAGACAGGCAATGATTATTTTGATATTGAAACCTGGTAAACCTCCTGAAGAGTGCTCATCATTCAGACCGATAAGTCTGATGGGGGTTGATACTAAAATACTGTGTAAAGTTTTAGCAAGAAGATTAGACCCCTATATATCACTTCTGGTTCATAATGATCAAAATGGCTTTGTACCAAAACGCCAGGGGTTCCATAATATAAGAAGAGTTCTAAATATAATTCATGAGAAATTTAATGCTAAGGATACAGCTTTATTATCACTTGATGCTCGTCAGGCCTTTGACAGAATAGAGTGGTCATATTTATTTAACGTCCTCCCGAGATATGGATTTGGAAAAAACTTTTTGAAATGGGTCAAACTTTTGTATACAGATCCTAAAGCCAGTGTTTTAACAAACAATATGGTCTCTAAACCTATCACATTGGAACGTTCTACACGCCAGGGATGTCCCTTATCTCCAATGTTATTTATCCTGGCTATAGAACCCCTGGCCGTGATGATCAGAACACGAACAGACCTATTCGGTATCCAGGTAGGAGATCAAGAGCATAGGTTGGCCCTGTATGCTGATGACCTGATTGTTTTTATGACAAAGCTGAGCATTAGCATACCAAATTTAATGCAACAAATGGAGCTATTTGGACGATTCTCCGGCTATAATATAAATGACTCAAAATCCTCCATGTTACTTCTGAACAAGGATGAAAGTATGAATCCAACTATACAAACCCCGTTTATTAATGCAAGGGAGGGATTTGTGTATCTTGGAGTTAAAATCACTCCAGACGTCAAAACCATTGTATCAACAAATTATGACCCTCTGATTAATGACGTGAAGGAGTCTCTAAATAAATGGATGATAATGCCCATATCAATGATTGGCCGTATAAACATGATCAAAATGAACATATTACCAAAATTTTTATATCTGTTTCAATCACTTCCTTTACCTCTTCCCAAATTATTCTTTGAAGAGTTAAACAGTATATTTAACAGATTCATTTGGAATAACAAAAAACCTAGATTAAGACTTCGCCTGCTGTACCTGCCATATGAAAGAGGGGGGTTACAACTCCCTAATTTTAAATTGTATTACTGGTCTGCACAGTTGCGTTCAGCCATGTTCTACTTTTCTTCTGGAACACCTCCAGCCTGGGTAAAAATTGAACAAACATCAGTAACAAATCTTAAATTAAATCTGTATTTATATTCTGCAAGCCCCAAAAATCTGGGAAAAATGACCAATAACCCTTTTTTAAAAAACACAATAAGTATCTGGTACAAGACCCATCAATATGTGGGAGATAATTCTCCCATCTCTCGTTTTTCACCTCTTTGGGGCAACTCTTGTTTTAAGGCAGGAAGAGCGGATGGGGGTTTTAAAATCTGGGCAGATAAAGGAGTACAGAAGGTGGC
>NW_023624987.1:0-3514 GCF_014905685.2 Nematolebias whitei
ATTATTGTCAAATTTAAGAAGAAATGTTTAATTTTTGTGTGTAGTACATTTTTCAACCACCAGATGGCAGTATAAATAAGACTGTTTGAACAAAAGGATGGATAGTGAGGGAGCGAGCAGTGTGTCTCTTTAAGAAAAATGGGAGGGAGGCCCTTTGACGTGACATGGGCTGTGTCTCTTTCCTGTATTCGATTCTAAAAGTGGCGGATGCTCGGTGTGGCTTGAGCTCTTTAGCGTAGCATTTTTCACACAAAGCTTTTAATTAAAAAAAAATCAGTAACAAGTTCTCTGCTTCTTTTTGCAGAGAAAAACAACTTTTTACACGAAGGCGCGGGTTTCAACCGTGAATTTTGGAGCTTCGACAAGACGGCGTTTTTTCCCCCGAGGTTGGCCTGTTAGCTTAGCTCGTAGCTTAGCTTCTTTTAACGATCCCAAAACACGATTTTGGACGGTTAAAACGGATTTTATAGAGAAAGGGAGGGGTCAGTGAGCCTTTTGTCGTCCAGTGTCTTCAGTAGAAAGTGAGAGACACGAATAAACGATAAAGCCGATAAATGAAAATAAGGTTGATAATTTTAATTTATCATGCGATTAATTGATTTATCGTTTATCGCGACGGGCCTAAATGTTCTACAAGGTCTTTACTTGTCCGGATCGTTGCATGAGAGTTTGGCGTGCGATGTGACGTGTGCGGGACTCTTGTTTAGGAAATGGAGGAACGGCGTCACGAAGACGTGGCGGACACCGACTGCACTTGGGTCAGTCACAGCATGCTGCAGCGTGGACGAAGAGACAGTCAGGACAGAGGAGATGGAAAGACTGGTGAGGACCCCCCCAGATAAAGGCTGGTATTTATGAAACTGACATTAAAACTAATTGAAAAGAAACTGGAATTTAAAATCTTGCTCACTACCTCTAGAACAGCACATTTAAAAGTTAATTTAATAAAAGATAGATTCATAAACACGTCAGAGCTCGTATTTCTGTGGTGCCACTGAATAACCTGAAATCTCATTCTGACTGGGTCCCCTCTAAGATTAACGGTAGATATCTTGGTAAAATAAAAAAAAATAAAAACATCTAAATTTAATTTTGGACACGCGCTGAAATGGTTTTTATGAAGTTCGGAGCTAAAAGAACGATCGTCGAGTCTTCGCAGGTGAATGATGGCATCGTCTGCGTACAGGATGACTTTTTAAACACGGGCTCTTCGGATCTCGATCATCCTTTAGTTAAATGTGTGAACGCCTGAAATTCACTTTGATTCTCTTCAAGGACTGGCTGAGAAGGCAAACGACAGTTTGGACATGATGTTTGACACGACGGCTTACGGCACGTACAAGTCGTACAACGGGTCACGCTTGGACCAGAGCCGTCCTGGTGACGAGGCTGGGGAAGAAGAAGAGGAGGAGGAGGAGGAGGAGGAACTCAGAGGTTTGTGTTCAGATTGATTAATAGTGAATTTTACGTCTTTAAACTAATTGTTCTCGTTTGTTTCCCTGAATTAGAAGCAGATCCTGCAGAAACCGCTGCACGTCTTGTTAAACCAGGGTGAGGAACATCGCTGGTTAACGTCCACTTTGTTCATATTCTAAGAGTTCCAGCAGCTGTTTTTAATAATCTGAACGTTTATGAAGCGTTCTCTCTACTGTGATCCAGTTTTCTTCTGTACGTTTTTCAGCATCTTTCTCGTTCCACAATATAAAAACGTTCAGCTCTTTCAGGACAATCCTGCTATGACTTTTGGTATTGGTGCAACTTTAGCTTTTTGAAATATTTAGCCTTTTCTGTCACTTTTCCTTCTCATAGAAAATGAACTGAGCTCATTTTACGTCCTTCAAATCTTTACGTGTGTTTACAACCTTTTACTGCTGCTTTCACATTTTGTTCTGCTTCAGCTTCTTTCAGCTACCTTATTTTGTCGGCTACTTTCAGCTGTTTTTAATCTATTTTGTGCTCCTTTCAGATTCTTTCTGCTAACTACAACATTTTTGTACTACTTCTAATGTCTTTCTTCTAATTTCAGCTTGTTGTGCTCCTTTCAGCCAGTTTCAGCTTTTTCTACCATTTCAGCTACTATTTAGCTGTTTTATGCTAATTTTAGCTTTTTCAGTTAATTCCACTTTATTTGCACTCATTTCAACTTTTTTCACCCTAATTCAGCTAAAATGTGCTCTCTCCACTTCCTTCTGGTAGTTTAAGCTTCTTTCTGCTTTTTTTTAGCTACTTTTCAGCTGTTTTGTTAATAATTTCAGCTTTAGATAATTTCCACCTTTTTGTGCTCATTTCTGCTTCTTTCAGCCTAATTGGGCAAACACGAGTTCTTTCTGCTTTCATCTGCTAATTTAAGCTTTTCTAACTTTTCAGCTAGTTTTTAGCATTTTTAGCTAAGTTCAGCTGTTTTCAGTTGAATTTGTTTTTCATGGTCATTGCTGCTACTTTCAGAGTAATTAACTTCTTTATGCTAATTTCAGCTTGTTATGCTCTTTTCAGCTATTTTTATGCTAGTTTCAGCTCATTTTGCTCTTTCAGCTACTATTTACCTGTTTTCAATTCAGTTTATGTATCTAGCGCCAAATCACAACAAAGTTGTCTCGGGGCACTTTACAGAAACATTCACATACATAAAAAAGCCAATTAGTAAAGTTCTCTATCTAAGGAATCTTTTGATGCCAAATTTAGCTTTTTCAGCTAATTCCACATTTTTTTGCTCATTTCAGCTCTTTCCGCATTCTTCTCATAGTTTAAGCTTCTTTTCTGCCTTTCAACTACTTTCAGCTTTTTTATGCTAATTTCCTAACTTCTGCGCTCATTTCTGCTTATTTAAACCTAATTCAGCTATTTGTTCTGTTTTCTTCTGCTAATTGAGGCTTGTATTCTATTTCAGCTACATTTCATTTCTTTAGCTATTTCAGCTGTTTTTCAGCAAGTTCTGTAATAAGCATTCACACTGCGTTTTCACGGGAAATGCACTTTCTCTGGTTGTTTTTTCTTCAGGCAGCCCACATTTAAATACGCGGCGGTGATTCGTAAGAAGGACGAGAGGAGGAAACTGAAGGGCACCACCTGCATGGAGTGTGAGGACGTGAGTGTTCTGAGCCGGAGCCGACGTGTTTTTATCTCAACCTTTAATAAAACAACTCTGGGTTTCCTGCAGTATTACTCCCATCTGCCCGACGAGGAGAAGCAGAAGAAGCTGGCCGCCTGCTCCCGGCACCGCTTCCTCTACGTTCCTCCCTCCACCCCTGAAAACTTCTGGGAGGTTGGGTTCCCGTCGACGCAGACGTGCATCGAGAGAGGTAACCGAACCGCCTCCGTCTTTAACTTCCCTCGAGGAACGACGGCTTTGAATGAACGCCCCGCCCCCCCCGTCTCTTCCAGGCTACATCAAGGAGGAGAAGAAGCCCCAGGCCCGTTTACGGAGGAGACAGCCGTTTAACGCTTTATTCTCCCAGAAGCAGAACGACTAAGACTCTGGTTTGTTCCAGATGTTTGAATGAACAATGTGTGCCCC
>NW_023624988.1:0-1840 GCF_014905685.2 Nematolebias whitei
GTGATGGTGGGGAGGCTGATTCCGACAGATTTCTGTGCAGCCTTCACCACTCTCTGCAAAGCTTTTCTTTCTGCAGCTGTGCAGCCTCCATGCCACACATTGATGCTGGAGCACAGGATGCTCTCCACTGCACACCTGTAGAAGGAGGTGAGGACTGAGCTTCCCAGACCAGCTCGCCTCAGCCGTCTGAGGAAGTAGAGTCTCTGATGAGCTTTCTTCATCAGCTTGATCAGACAGCTTTATCCTCTTGAGCTTTTGCTTGCTCTGCATTTTTAATTTTCCTGAGTTTTTAGTAGAACCTCAGAAACAAAACAAGTAAAATGGTTTCTGAGCAAGTAGGTGGTAAAATATAAAGTTTTCTTTAAAATAAACATTAAGTGTAGTTCAAGCAGGCTGCAGCTTCATGAAGGCGAGTAGATGGTCTTAAAACGACTTCCACATTGTTAAGGGTTTAGTAGGGATTATTTGGGATTAATGGGATTAAGCTGTATAAATAAAGGTTGAATGAAAGTAGAGTTTCACAGCTCTCTTGTTGTCAGGATGGATAATAAGCAAGAGCACTCCGAGTATGGCAAGCCCTTTTAACATAAAATCAGATTCACCACACTTACATTCCAGATATCTGAAACTGATTTATGACTAGACATATTAGTTATTTAAGATATCTTTAATCAGTATTTTGACTAGTCAAAATACTGATTAAAGATATCTCTAATTACTTTCGGACTAGTCATAATGACGTCAAATTTACCATCGAGTTGTACGGAGGCTTCAATTCAAGATATCTTAAACTGAATTTTGACTAGTCATTGTTTGCTTTCAAGATATCTCACTTTTAGTTCTGACTAGTCATAATTACAATTAAAGATATCTTAAATTACGTCATTATTCAAGATATCTTAAATGTATTTGTAGATATCACAATGAAGTTTTGACTAGTGCAAATTAAATTGTAGATATCTTGAAAGCAAATAACGACTAGGCAAAACTAACTTACAGATATCTAGAACTGTACTTATGACTAGTCAAAATTCCTTTCAAGATATCTCAAAATGAATTCAAGATATCTTGAATATTTTATCATGTAGACGGCTTTTCTATTCAAGATGTCTTGAATTGTTATTCTGACTAGTCAAAACGTCACAGATTTACGTAGCATTTTGGCAGAAAAATCATAAGGCATTGTAGCCTTTTTATCTTATAATCTGCAAAGTCAGGTCAGTCCAACACAACGCTCGTATTTTTAACATGATTTTTAGCGCGGCAGCTCGGATTATTTATTGTATCTGCAACAAGAAGACTTTTTGCGACGTCTTTTTCACGACAACCGGAAACCGACACTTCCTGCTTTGCGAGTCTTTGCACTGAGGAGAAATGTCTCTCTTTTCAACATCTTTGCTTAATTTGCCAATCTTTTCTTTCGCTGCTGAGGAGGAAATCGCAGCGGCGAATTCTCGAACTAATAAACTTAAAAGGATAAAAGTTCTTCCTTGAAGAAAATATCCACAGCTGTCAAGGTAAGAAAAGACGTAGCTTAGCAAGCTAACCGTTAGCTACAACATATGAAGTACATAAACATCGTAATAAAGAAGTCTAATTTAGTGTGCTACATTATTTGGAGTATTTGAGACAGACATGATATAAAATTTTAAATTATATTTTTATGAGGTTCCATTAGTGCCAAACATATGTTTATGTGTATGTAGCGTGCTGTGTATATGTAAGGTGATGTGTTAAGTGAATCAACCTATTATACAATCTATTACTTATTTCAAGCTAAATAACAAGTATTAATTTATATATATATATATATATATATATATATATATATATATATATA
>NW_023624988.1:1940-3514 GCF_014905685.2 Nematolebias whitei
TATATATATATATATATATATATATATATATATATATATATGTATATGTATATGTATATGTATATGTATATATATATGTATATGTATATATATATGTATATGTATATATGTATATATATATATATATGTATATGTATATATATATATGTATATGTATATATGTATATGTATATATGTATATGTATATATATGTATATGTATATGTATATATATGTATATGTATATGTATATATACAGGTCCTTCTCAAAAAATTAGCATATTGTGATAAAGGTCATTATTTTCCATAATGTAATGATAAAAATGAAACTTTCATATATTTCAGATTCATTGCACACCAACTGAAATATTTCAGGTCTTTAATTGTTTTAATACTGATGATTATGGCATACAGCTCATGAAAACCCAAAATGCCTGTCCCAAAAAATTAGCATATCATAAAAAAGTTTCTCTAAACAAGCTATTAACCTAACCATCTGAATCAACGACGTAACTCTAAACACCTGCAAAAGATTCCTGAGGCTTTTAAAAACTCCCAGCCTTGTTCATTACTCAAAACCACAATCATGGGTAAGGCTGCCGACCTGACTGCTGTCCAGAAGGCCATCATTGACACCCTCAAGCAAGAGGGTAAGACACAGAAAGAAATTGCTGAACGAATAGGCTGTTCCCAGAGTGCTGTATCAAGGCACCTCAGTGGGAAGTCTGTGGGAAGGGAAAAGTGTGGCAGAAAACGCTGCACAACGAGAAGAGGTGACCGGACCCTGAGGAGGATTGTGGAGAAGGGCTGATTCCAGACCTTGGAGGACCTACGGAAGCAGTGGACTGAGTCTGGAGTAGAAACATCCAGAGCCACCGTGCACAGGCGTGTGCAGGAAATGGGCTACAGGTGCCACATTCCCCAGGTCAAGCCACTTTTGAACCAGAAACAGCTTCAGATGAGGCATCTCTCCTGGGACTGCTGCTGAGTGGTCCAAAGTTATGTTCTCTGATTACAGTAAATTTTGCATTTCCTTTGGAAATCAAGGTCCCAGAGTCTGGAGGAAGAGAGGAGACACAGAATTCACATTGCTTGAGGTCCAGTGTCAAGTTTCCACAGTCACTGGTGTGTCATGTCATCTCCTGGTGTTGGTCCACTGTGTTTTATCAAGGGCAGGGTCAATGCAGCAGCTATCAGGAGATTTTGGAGCACTTCATGCTTCCATCTGCTGAAAAGCTTTATGGAGATGAAGATTTCATTTTTCAGCACGACCTGGCACCTGCTCACAGTGCCAAAACCACTGGTAAATGGTTTACTGACCATGGTATTACTGTGCTCAATTGGCCTGCCAACTCTCCTGACCTGAACCCCATAGAGAACCTGTGGGATATTGTGAAGAGAAAGTTGAGAGACGCAAGACCCAACACTCTGGATGAGCTTAAGGCCGCTATCGAAGCATCCTGGGCCTCCATAACACCTCAGCAGTGCCACAGGCTGATTGCCTCCATGCCACGCCGCATTGAAGCAGTCATTCATGCAAAAGGATTCCCGACCAAGTATTGAGTGCATAACTGAACATGATTATTTGAAGGTTGG
>NW_023624989.1:0-3514 GCF_014905685.2 Nematolebias whitei
GTCAATACAGTTTGGCCTGAACTGAGCGACAGCGTCTGAAGACTTACAGCACCACGACCGTCCTGCCACGTGGACGTGGGCAGATGTCCGGGGTTGTTAATGCACGAGCGTGTCTGCCGTGACCGCGGCTCGGGGGGGTCACGGGTTCCACAGAACACAGGCCCAATCAGTGCTGGCCCACGGCTTAATGGATGGATGGCCTCCAAAATTAATTAGCCTGGCTAATGTAGTGTACACTTAATTACACGACTGCTTTTTGATTGATCGCCGGCCACACGGCACGTGCGCGACTCACAATCAGGCTGGAAAGAGAAACTTGTTGTGTGTTTAGCACAGACTGCACCGTCAACGAGCGGACCGCAGCTAACGAGCACCGGAATCACGGCTGTCGAGTAAATTATGACGTTCAACAAACGCTGCGTCTCAGACACATGGGAGCCTCGTCCACACGGCTCCGGAGGTTTTTCACAACGGAGCTTTGATTCTGCGTTTGCACCGTGCACAGACAAGCGCTCCGCTTCAAACGGGACGTTTCAGGGTCCTCTGGTCTGGACAGACGCAGGACGGCGTTAGAGGAATGGACGTGCAGTTATTAATAGTTGTATTGATTTTTACAGCCGGCCATGGTTTTTCTCATCGAGGTGCTAAACCTTCTGCCTCCTCCCCCTCCTAAAACTACGGAGGCTCAGAAGGTTCAAAAACAGGAAAGGCTTGAGCATCCAAAGAGAAAATGTTGTTTCACGTGAGCAGTTTTATTTTTACACATAAAGAGAATTTGTTGAAGCATCTTCAGCATGCAGACGGGACCTGTTAGTAAAATACTACACACACACACACACACCCCCCCCCCCCCCCCCCCCCCCACCACAGCCCTCATCCCCAGTGGGGACAGGCCCGGGCCCCACCTTAACGTTCATGCTGCTCATGCAGGAGAAAGGAGTCGGGACAAAGGAAGGAGACTGATGCCCGGTCCTCCCCTGCACCTCCTGCTGCCGCCGGCAGGGGGTGCTGCTCCGGTGGGCCGGGGGCCAGCTGGTCTAATGAAATCCTGCCGTGTTGCAGCAGATCAGCCTCAATTAAAGCAGCCGCGCTCCGTGTCCGGGCGACAGTAGATCAAGTCAGCAATTAACCCTGCCGCTGGCCTCGATCAATCCTTGAGTTGGAGCGGGCCGACCGGCGGCGCACCATCTCTGCAGATATTAAATTTACATTCTATTAAGTTTAATTAGGAGGGATTTTAAATAAACTGGGGATTCAGGCGCAGAGCCACGAGCCTGTCATCGTCGCGGCTGATTCACGGCCATGTTGGGGTTACGCACACTCCACCAGCATTCCTGCAGCACATGTCATCACTTCCTGCTCCGAAACCCCGAGCCGAGGAGGAACGGTGCGCTGAAGGCCGAGCCTGGCGCTCACGTAAGGAGCAGGTCCATGTCTTCTTTGAAGGCACCCAACAAAAAGTGCACGTTCAAAAACAACCTGATGAAACTCCTTCAGCTACAGTTTAGCTGGTTTTACATTCTCAGTCTGTTTGGCTGCTTCGTGGCTGTCAGCTGCTGCTTTGCTTCACAAAATAAAAAAAGAAAGTTTTAAAACTGTTTCTGCTTTGAGTTAAAGAACATCTGCAGGAAGGTGACCAGATTTCTGAAATTTAATCTGGGGATTTAATTAATTCTCAGCTCTGAGACAAAAAAGCTCAGAAGCTCTTCTTCTTTGAAGGCGGTACAAATGACAAATAAACAACCTTGAATCCTTGAGTCCTTGAATCCTGAAATATCTTGTAAAAAGACCTGAAGCTCTCGACCTCTCTAAGTGTCTTCAAACATCTGATAAGTTCCTGTGAAAAACCAACGCAGACATGTTCCTGTTTTCATTTTCTACACCGTTTTCTAACTTGGCTGTTCTTTCATTTTTAACACCGTTTTATTTCGCTTGTTCTTCTCACTTCGTGCACGTCCTTTACGAGTGTCCCCTGATGTCATCACTCTGTTAAACCACGTCTCTCTTCTAGATGAGTCCTCGAGGCTCAAAGGGACTAAACTGTAGAAATCAAGGTTGAATGGAGAAAAATAAACACTTCCTCGTGCTTTTTACCCGGCCACCATAATAACAGTGTACATGTACTTTATTTCCTCATTCATAAAACACTAAAACAGAGGACATTTCTGGGGACAGCTTTAGGTGGACACAGGTCGTCCAAAGCGGGGACTGACCCCAGAAATCGGGGACGTCTGGTCCCCCTAACCTGGAGGTGCGTGTAACTCAAACTCCCTGGAACGTGCCGCCGTCAGGATTATTTTTCTCTGGTCGAACGTGCACGTGAGAAATGCTCCGGTTCGGATCAGAATCCGTTTCCTGCCGGTTTGGAGCAGCGTTTAATGTTCCTGCTGCAACCGACTCAAACGCTGCTCGAGGTGAATCCGAGGCGCTCTGAGAAGTTTGAACGTCACACGACTCTCCACACTCAACCTGGGAACCTGGTTCCTGGTTCTACAGGCACTGATGCAGAGTGTGATCAAGATGAGGTGTGGTGAGACCCATGGGAGAGGAAGGACCGGGCTGCCGGGTCTGGACCACCTCTGAGCTGCTCAGACCCAGCATTGGTCTCCACGTGGCCATGTCCTTTGTTCACCAGTCAAAGGGCCACTGAATGGGGGTCAATTGAAACCAATTCCCTCTGTTGGACACAATTAATGGGGTTGCTGAGACCAGGCAGAGGTGGTGGGGGGGTGCAGGTCTGTGGTTACTGATCCTGATACACAAACATGTCAGGAATTTACCACCTGGAATCTGATTCCAGACAACAGCAAGCATTTAGAAGAATTTGTGCTTTTCATGCATCCAAACAGACAAACCCTGTCCCACGAGCCCTCACAGAGGTCAACCACGAAGAGAACTGCAGGACAGAGACCTTCTGCTGCAGCACCTCCGACAGTGACAGCGAGGAGGCCGAGGCTGAATGATTTCATCTATCGATCACAAATCTGTTCCCGTTTGTTCTGAAGCTTTTCTCTCTTGTTTTATAGAAGTGGCCTCTCGGGCAGCGAGGAAGAGGCCAGCCTTCTGGTGTCTGGATCAATGTGCAGATAAGTCGGGCCCATCGATCCGCCAGCAGCCCATCTACAGCTAAGCACTTCACTAGATGTGCACTAATTGTCCTGTTGACATTAATTGTCATTAAAGGGCTTAAAACGGCCTCCCAGCTGTGAGTTACATCCTGCGCCGAGGCTTCAGCCCATTTGTTTGTCCTGACATCGCAGCTTTCTGCACCGCTAACACGCGGGTCGCCGCTCGGATCAGGTTTATGGAGCTGCGCCGCTCCTTTAATGACACATGTCACACTCGTGACATCATCAGATGCTGCTGTTGGTCCTACTAAACATCCCCAGTACAATCCAAAAGCCCCATTAACCATGCACGCACGGACGCATGCGTTTGTGGTTTAAATTCCTGACAGGACTTTTAAATACTGCACAGCTAAAGGGGGAATCCATCAGACTCATCTGGACGTACA
>NW_023624990.1:0-3513 GCF_014905685.2 Nematolebias whitei
TAGTGTATATTTAGTTGATGTTTTTCTTAGTTCATATCTTAGATGTTGTTACTGTTTTTCTTATACATTTTATTGTTGGATGTAACTGGGACCCTGTGTACATAATTTCGCTCCACCACATGTACCACATGAGGTGCGAATGACAATAAAGAAACTCTGACTCTGACTCTGACTAATAAATAACAATTAACAATTTTCATTTAATATAAGTTAAAGTGCTCTGCATATCGTATGGCTGTTACTGAATATATGTCACAGCATTTACAGCTGTTACACAATTTTGTAGCAAATAAGCCTAAATAAGATGTTCTGACAAAGGAAAGTATATAAAATATTGGTATCAGCATCGGTTATCGGTCAAATAAATTATCCAATATCGTGCATCCCTATTCCATATACGTGCTTATCACATAAACTACATCACTAAACCCTTCCCACACTCTTGCAATGTTCTAAACTCTTAAACCTTTGTAATTGTAACAACATATATATGTGTACTGGATGGACAGTACTGCAATATTTTACTCACCAGCTCTGCAGACCAGCAGCTCGGCTCTAGTCGGGCTCAGTTCCAGTCCTGACCTACCCTGCAGCGACGAAGCCCACCACTTCATTCAGGTTGAAGTGCATGTGGATAATTGAGCTTCAGGATTATTTGCGACTTTCCTGCCAGTTCTGTGAGCTTAATAGATAGATCGTTACTTCCGACTTGCCCTCCATTTCAGCAGAAAGCAGCAGCCGGAAGCACAGTTGGCTTCTGGGTAGTGTAGTTCTTTTGACTGGCGTTACATTATAGGCTTATTAAAATAAAACTACAAAATGGTGGCACATGTCCCAAGTAATTATTTTTTCTTCATTAACTTTTTATCCCATAATGTCCCAATCACGTGAGTAATATTAAAGCTGATATTCGTTGAAAATTTGCGAAAGAGCGAGTCCACAAAAGTCGTACCGCAAAGTAGCGATGGACTACTTTATTTCATTAATGTCAGCCGTCAAAAGGCAAAAGGTATATGATATTAGTCTGCTCCTGTCTCTGGGTGCATGTGTGTGTGTGTGTGTGTGTGTGTGTGTGTGTAGGTCAGTTACCAAAATATCTCAAGTAAAGCCAAGTTATTGCATTACAAATGGTTAACTTTTGGAATCATCCCAGTTCAAGATGATTGCCAAGATGCCAACTAACTACAATTTTGCTGTGGTAGACTAATGCAAAATATATATTTTGAGCACCAACAGATTGTGCAAGATCTTAATTTTGCCATTGGGAGCAATGTCTGTCTACCTATTAACAAAATAGTCATGAACCATGAAACTTTCAGAAAGTCACTGTATATACCTCCACAGCTGACTAGTAGGGGAAAACAGTTCAAGATGTCTGACAAAGACAATGAAAAGCAAAACAGCTGTATTTGAGTCAGTTTTACAGATGTGCTAAAATTAGGTGGTTTGGAAGCTATAACTCTTAAACTCATGTTCTAAGTGCTATTTAATGTGCAAAAACTTTGTTTAAAGTTTAAGCATAACCTGTTAGGGTCAATGCTGTTTGTTTATTAGCAAAATATCTCATGAACCACTTGATAAATTTTAATGAAACTTTCAGAAAGTCATCAATAGATATACATCTACAACTTAAAACCTTTTTTGGAGCAATGTATTACAAGTTACACTGCCTGGCCCAAAAAAAAAAAAGTTGCCACCTGGATTTAACTAAGCAAATAGTTACGAGTCTCCTATTGGATAATTACTGCATGGATTATCTTTCCGCTGCAACAAGTTATTTAATATCAACTGGTGCAATGAGTTGCTTCTCATTTTTTAAACAACCGTGTCGAAAGACACATCATGTGTTCGTGGAAAAGATGTCAGTCTGTTTGAGAAGGGTCAAATCATTGGCATCAAGCAGATAAAACATCTGAGGAGATTGCAGCAACTACTGAAATTGGGTTAAGAACTGTCCAACACATTATTAAAAAAACTGGAAGGATAGTCTTCAAGGAAGAAATGTGGCCTGAAAAAAATCCTGAATGATCGTGATCGGGGATCACTTAAACATTTGCTGAAATCAAATGGAAGATAAATCAACAGCAGCACTCAGGACTATGTTTAATAGTGAAAGTAAGAGCATTTCCACATTCACAATGTGAAGGGAACTCAAGGGATTGGGACTGAGCTGTGCAGCCTTAAGAAAACCACTAATCAGTGAGACTAACTGGGAATTTAAAAAAAGCTTCAAATTTGCTCGAGAGCATAAAGATTGGACTCTGGAGCAATGGAAGAAGGTCATGTGGTCTGATGAGTCCAGATTTACTCTGCTCCAGAGTGATGGGCGCATCAGGGTAAGAAGCTGAATCTTTGGGACGTGTTGGAAAAGGCTTTGTGCATTGGTCAGAATCTGCCATCATAAATGCAAGAACTTGGTGAAAAATTAATGCAACACTGGATGGAAATAGATCTTGTGACATTGCAGAAGCTTATCGAAACAACGCCACATTGAATGCATGATGTAATCAAAGCTAAAGGCGGTCCAACAAAAATATTAGTGTGACCTTTTTTTTTTTGGCCAGGCAGTGTAGTTGGCACTGCCAGCTCGACTGGACACCCCCAAAACAAACACTAAAATGGCTATAATTTAGTCACTTTTACAGAAATCGAACTAAAATTTGGTGTGAGAGTAGCTGAGAGTGATCCTCAACACATACTGTGTGAAATGTTGCAATATTTCATTAAAATCTGCATGATATTTTAAATGTTTTACCAAAATTCTGATTCTGAAAACGGCATGCATTTTACATTCCTTCAAAGAATGCTAGGCCTTTGTTTAATTTCTGTTTTGTGTTTGATAAAAGTAGAAATATACAAAACCTGTAAATCATGTGTTACATTATCATCATCATCATCATCATCATCATCATCATCATCATCGTTATTATTATTATTATTATTATTTTTTTTTTTTACCAAATCTTGAAATTGAAAATTTGTCTTCGAGCTAAAATTTCAAGCTCTGTTTTTACGTTTTAATATAATATGCAAGGGCATTTTTTTGATTTTGGTCTGCAAAGTTACACCCACAGCCTGCACACTGCATATACCTGCAGTTGCAGAAATGCTGCATTTGTGTTGCGTTTAAG
Organism: Nematolebias whitei; assembly: GCF_014905685.2. NCBI lineage: Eukaryota > Metazoa > Chordata > Actinopteri > Cyprinodontiformes > Rivulidae > Nematolebias > Nematolebias whitei. The sequence goes on from NW_023624990.1 coordinate 3,132, forward strand.
TGCCCAGATGTTTGCATCTCAAAGCATCACAGCAGGAGACTTATTGCTGCTGCTTGTTTTTGACCTGGGTTCAGAGTATGAGCCCTTTCAAAACACTTCCCTCCACTCCTGCACTAACACACACGAATATAACAAGATGGAAAAAAAGGCTATATTAGTTTCAAATGGTTCTTGAAAGCAAGTTACTGCAAAATTTAAAATGCCATTATCCCCTCACGTTTACATTTTCCCTTTCATCCCCATCATGCTCGCTCTCCCCGACAGTTCTCCTGCTGTTAAGGAGAGCTTCTCTCCAGTGGGATCACTGGTGTCGCTGTTTGCACATTCTGGTTCATGTGTCATTGACCTGTGGGTGACAGTAAAGCTCTATTCTCTGAAGGGT
>NW_023624991.1:0-3513 GCF_014905685.2 Nematolebias whitei
ATACACATCTAACACAACAGCTGTGAGGCAATATTGTGACATACGGCATGAATTAGACAGACAGACAGTTTCTGATGGATGTATCATCACATTGAACTTGTTTAAAATAAGATTGCACATTTGATGCCGGTGCACAATATCTCTGACACTTAAATGTTGTCCCAGCATCATGCGCACTACCATTTAACAGTAATGTAATTCGTAAATTTATATAGACTTCCAGATATCTTTGTGTATTTTTTTCTTAAATAAGAATGACTTGTGCATAAAAAACAAACAAAAACAAAGCAAAAAAAACCACTACCCCCAACTCAACCACATTACTTTGTGTTGAGTCATTGGTCTATCAAACTCAAAGCATCACAATGTTGTCCTAACTGAGGGCCTCCTTCCTGCCAGACTCCCACAAGTTAAACCCTGTTAGTCCAAACGAACAGCACCGGCCACGCACAGATAACTCTTGTGTTTCCACAGTACATAAAGACAGTCATGAGCAGCTTCCGTCTTTGGACAACTCCCAAAAACAGTATGCTGCAACTTTGCTCAGTTGTATTTTTGTCTCCTATTTTACCAAAAACAGGCTCTTAGTTGATGTTTTTTTTGTTTGTTTTTTTAGCAGATTTTTGTCATTTTACCATAATAACTCAATGGTTGCAATAAATTATTTTGTTTTGATATTTCAAAGGCTTTTCAGGCCATTAAGATTTATTTAGTTTTTTCCCCCCACATTTTTCTTGTAAATTAGACATTCAGTTGTTGTTGTTTTTTTTTTTGTTTTTTTTTATCACAAGCAAAAAATAAATCTTATAACGATTGTCCAGTAACTGATTTAAAATAAAAATAAACTCTAGGCTAGTTTGACCAAAAGGATGGCAACAGGGCTTAACACAAAAAGCAGGCAGTCCGGCGGTGGGTGGGAGGGATTTGTGGGTCCTCCCCCAGAAAATTTGGAATAAAAAAAGATGCCTTTTCCTGCATTGTGGTGTATTTTAACAGGGTGTTAAACATCTGTAAACATTTGATTAAATTGATTAAAAACAGTTCTCTCTCTTGTAAATAAGTTCTCGAGGCTGAATAAGACTAACAACCTGTATAAATAAAGGTTGAACTGAAATTACTATTTTAGAGAGCAACAGTTGCCGGAGCGCACACGGTCAAAATGATAAGAGTTCCTGGATCTTGTTCCGTCAGGATCTGGCTCAAATTACATACTGGATGGCAGTGTTAGTAATCATTAGTAGTAACAGCAAAAGTATTTGTTCTAATCTTAAAATGAACAACTGGGCTGAACATCTTAAACAGAGGTGGCTCCTTTGGGCATATAATCAGAGCAATATGTTTTGTCTAAGAAGACCGGAGTTAGGGTTAGGCACCAGTTTTGATGCGTGTTTAGTGAATATTGAGCTGTTGGAGCACCCAGCTGTACAGCTAGTAAGTTGAGGATTTATCTTGGAGAAAATGCAAATGTTTATCCTCCTTATTTTATTACCTTTTTACATTATACAAATAATCCCAGAATATGATACTATGACCTCAGTGGTACAATGCTTAAAGTTGTACATCTTTCCTTATCTTTTCCAAATCCATTTCAGGACACCATGACCAAACAAGTGAATAGTTTTTTCATCTGACCATAAACTTTCCTTCAGACTTGTTTAGTTGTCCACTGTATATTTTTCTGACATCCTTGATTAAAACATATAAATCTAAAAGCAGCAGGTTTCTGCCTTTTTATTGTTCTAACTTCCGCTAGTGCTCTTTCAGACCATTTTTAAGGGTCATGTACTTGATGACGGTGTGACGTTCATCATAACAAAGCCCTTAGCCAACCATTAATTCAGCACCAGTTGTACCAAGCACAGCTTTCATCAAATCAGCCCATCTTTTTTTTCTGCCTGCTAACTACAAGCTGTCATTTTTAACAGTACATCTCCAGTATCATTTATAATGTCCCAGTTGTGCACCAGTCATGACTATGTCCCATCCAGCCATCACCATAGCTACCAGCAAAATAAAGGAAGCTAACACAATGAACAGATGAGGGTCTGAATATCCTGGATACAGTTGTTGAGATTTTTCTACAAACACCACAGCTTTATGTTTTTGATTTTGACTATGTTCCATTACCTGTGGCTATTTTTCTTGTATGATTAATTTTTTTTAGCATTTTAATCAACACTTTTATTTTATGTCAGAGGTGTTTTTACAGAAAGAAAATGTCAAATCCATCACCGCAGGCCAGTTCTACAAGTTTTTTTTATTTTTTTTATATATATTCTAAAAGGTGGTCAGTAGGCCGGTAATTCATCTAACTAGTGCTATGGGTCATAGAAACCTATTGATAAATTGTTTGTCATTTACTTACATGGTTTTAAAAAAGGAAGATTCATTTTTACCATTTATCAAACCTGTTTAAAAATATATTTATCAGTTGTGTCAAATTGTTCTTTAATAAAAAAAAACAGTAAGCATTTTTGTAGCTTTTTCTTTATTAAAATGATTTAAAGGTTTAGAAATGTGCTTTCTGTTTTTATAAGCATTTGTATTTTTGTATTTCTTTGTTTTTACTTGTTGGCTTTTTTTTTTTTTTTGTCATCATCAGCGTTTTGCTTCCCTTTTAGGTCTGACACGCATAGTGCAGCTTGACCTGGACCTAAAATACAGAACCAACATCCGGGACCTTTTCCAAGAATTTGACAAGTTCCCTCCAGGAGCAGTAATGGGCATCACCAGAGAGATGCAGCCAGTGTACAGGTGAACACAACACGTCAAAACCATCAGCTACATATTTATCCAATGAGCAGGAAAGTAAAGCCGGACTTTGACGTCTTTGAGTGACAGCTGGCACAGAGCCAGTCTACGTCCTCCTCATGACTTGTGAAAGGTTAACGTACACATAAAGAACTGGGACTCTTTCACTTGAGTGTCCTTTCTTTAAAGTGTCTGAATGAATATAAGTCAAAGGTTTGACCTTTTATCCCTTATTTTTATTTGTATTTGGGTTTATTAAATGTAGCATATTACTTTTAAAGTATTGCATTGTAATAATTCACATTTAATCCAACTTTTCAGCTTATTTTGTACATTTCATGAAAACCAGTTCACCACTATGGCAGAAAAACCTTGTTTACTGGAAAAAAAAAAATAAATAATAATGTTGTCCTGCCGTTAATTAAACAGCACCAAACTGTAAACTACTTGAACCAGTCCTTTTCATATATGTGTAACATTATTAGTAATCATCAAAGTTTATGCTCAATAATTCAGGTAATAAATCCATCAAAGTTCATTCAGGTCCTCTGGATGGTTTATTTTTTTGTTGAAATGTTTCGTCCTTCATCCAAAGGACTTCATCAGTCCGAGGAGCCACAACTCAGTCCTACAAGCAGCACACTCACATAGTGGATCAACCAGTTTGGTGGTGATAAGATGATTTCTGGAGTCCGCCCTCTCTCCCGTCGACTCCTCTGAGGCAGCCATGGACGGTTTGAATCACTTTGGTCATGGCTGCCT
>NW_023624992.1:0-3513 GCF_014905685.2 Nematolebias whitei
TACACAGTCAGAAAGATGAGGAACTCGTGAAAAGTATGCATATATATCTCGTATATGTACTACTACACATCACTTTATAATGTAGCTGTCTTTTGTTTTTAATATATATAATTTTCAAATCATGTTTTTTATGATTGTCTACTGTTGTACTGATAAATATCTCCTGGAGGGTAAACTATATCTTGGATGCAAATATCAAACTGTGAAATCCTTCGTTTTCTACAACTGATAGGAGTTGGACATGAATTATGAAGTTTAGCAACTTCTCTGTAAACATTAGAGCTCCATGGTTTCAGCGATGTCTTCGTCTTGTTCAATTTGAAGCAAGCAACCTGATTTGGGGCAGCCGCGCTCAGTCTGCCCCTCCTCAGAGACGGGCAGACTGAGCGGGGCAGATCAGACGCAGCTGGCCGAGGTCGAGTCGCCTCTTTCAGATTCAGCGAGAGTAGTGCCCCGCTGAAGCCACAAAGCTCTAATGTCCAAAGTAAAACTAAGGGTGCATTCACACTAGCCCTGTTTAGTCCGCTTTAATCGAACTCTAGCTCGTTTTCCTAGAAAGTCCGGTTTGTTTGGGGAGGTGTGAACGCACCATCGAACTCTGTCACGGAACAAAAAGGCGAACTCTAGCCTGGGCTAAAACCTAGGTCTCGGTCCGGTAGAAGCGAACTCCAGCACGGTTCGAGTACAGTGTGAATCCAAACAGACCGGACCCCGCTCCGCAGGACAAACAAACACGCATTGCTCTGACCTTATATGGAGCCGTCAGCTGCCTTGTGTGGAAAAACAATATTCTCCATGGTCTTCTGTCTCATCTTCTGCTCATGCTGAGTCCATTTTTGAAAAATGACAAAATATAACTCCTAAAACTGCTAAAACTTGATGCCACTTCGTTTTTATTTTTATTTACAGAAGAAGAAGACGTGTCTTCAGAGGTTTTTGTGCCGTTTCTTTCAATAGTTCTTGGTGCAGCGCCCCCACAGGCGAGCAGGGGAATAGGTTGGTTCAACAGGTTGACTCCACTGCACAGTGCAGTGTGAATGCAAACTCACCAGCTCAAATGTAAACAAAAGCTCATGAATATTGGTCCCGAACTGAGTCTACCAGACTATCTGGTGTGAAAACGACCTAACTTTACCGCTGTTTAATGTGGCGCTATGGCTCTGCAGACATTGCACGTTGCTGTCTTGTTTTGTGGTGTTTTTAGTGTAAAATACTTCCACACAGCAGACATGTTTAGATGAAAAGTTTGTTAGCTGTTAGCCACAGTGCTGCTAACTCAGTCCTCACGTTGTAGCTGGCTGCAAACTATGAACTGGATTTCCTGAATGTGAGGCGGGTCTTATTACTCTGGGTTCATGAGACACGCCACCGTTCAGGAAATCCATTCCATAGTTTAAAGCCAACTTGCATCATGGATTGGAAATATCGGCACGTGGATCGGAAAAATCTGATACGTAAATTATGCTGGTACCGGAGGCCGATACCAATACTGGATCGGATCTGCCCCATCCCTAATTATTACAATGTCTTCAGCTATCGTGGGCGGGGTGTGGTGGTGGTGTTATGCCGTGTTATGCCACCCGCTGCTGGAGGCCGCCCTAGGCGGCTGCCCATGTCGCCCATATAAGGAACTTCCACTGCCCACGTGGGCTCACTGGCCATGAGCTGACCAATCAGAATGTGTTGCTAGAATGGAGGTGTGTCCCTCAATGATTGACTGACAGCTGTCCACATGTCATGGAAGACGTTCAAGAGCCATGCTCAAAATAAAAGAACATATTTGTCAGAACAAGTTTGAAAAAGAACTGGAGACTATATTGAAGATGGCAGATTTTTAAAAACATCTGTCAGAGAAGTTGAACCCACAGAATGACGTTCACTGATTCTTCCACCACCTGAGGGAGAGGAGGACGAGGCGTGGCCCCCGCAGGTGATGCTACAGTATATTAGCTGGAGAGGAGCAGACAGGTGGAGCTGGGGAGAAGGGAGGAGCACAGGAGGAGCAGAGAGACGAGCAGGCAATGAGACACATCTGATGACTTTTATAACAGTGACCCACGGGAGAGTGCACAGCCTGTCTCTGTATAATTTGCTGTTTCTGTTGCTTTAGTTTTTGGAAATAAACAATATTAACACTAAAATAGGTATATTTGAACAAAACTCTAGCAAAGGTGTGTCTCTGATTAACTTGTCTTTTTTTTTTGTCCAAAACCCTCCAAATGTTCTCTCTGCGAAGGAGTCAGTTTTAGATGTTTGTAGTTCATCATAATTTGCTCATTTCAGTCCTACACTGTATTAAATCATTAAAAACATGGTTTTGGAGATTTGAATGAGCTAAATTGTTGATATTTGGGACCAGACTTTATGAAAAATGTAATGCATTTAATGATCAAACATGAAATATAAATGATGCCTTCTCAATATCAGGTGGTTTGCCTGTATTATTAACAATCATGTGATTTTTAATGTTCAAGTATTTTTAGCAACAAGAAAGTTCATAAATTATCATTTATAACAGCAACCTTCATAATGAGCAAGTTTATTCTCAGTGATAAAACTCCTAAAGGTTGACACTGGAAATGTGATTTAGCTGTTAAGTAATCGTTAAATTCATCCATCCATTATCTTTTACCTGCTTCTTCCATTTTTGGGTCATGGGGGTCGCCGGTGCCCATGTCCAGCAATCACTGTGCGAGGGGCGGGGTACACCCTGGACGGGTCGCAAGTTCATCACAGGGACACATAGAGACAAACGAGACAAACAACCATTCACTCTCTCACTCACACCTAGGGACAATTTAGAGTTACCAATCAGCCTAACATGCATGTTTTTGTTCTGTGGGAGGAAACCGGAGTACCCGTAGAAAACCCACGCATGCACAGAGAGAACATGCAAACTCCACCCAGAAAGGCCCCCGGACCGGGATTTGAACCAGGGACCTGCTCGCACAGATGCAGCAGCTCTACCAGTTGCAAAACCGTGCTGCCCTTCGTTAAATTCAAAAGGGTGATATTAAAAAAATTAATTTGTCACAGGTGGTCCTTTGTTCAGAACAGAATAACTTGAAATGTAGTTTTTCGGCCTTTAAAATTGTTCTTTTGTACAATTATGTTGTTATTAATGTATATGCAGACATAATATGGTGATTGTGAGGGAAAAATTGTGTGTGTGTGTGTGTGTGTCCTTGTTTATGCTACTTTGTGAGGCCCATTTTTCCAACTTATACTACATTGTGAGGACCAACTGCTCCTTATGGGGCCCAAAGCCCGGGCCCCATAAGAAGAAGTCCCGTTGGTGTGTTACGGGCTAGGTTTAGGATTAAGTTGTGAATTGAGGATGTGTTAGGTTTAGGGTTAGGTATGTACTGGTAATGGTTAGGTTATGGATAAAGGTCATGGTTAGGCTATAGAAATGAATGAAAAATGAATGGAAGTTAATGCAAAGGCCCCACAAAGATAGCAAAACAAACCTGTGTGTGTGTGTGTGTGTGTGTGTGTGTGTGTGTGTGTGTG
>NW_023624993.1:0-3513 GCF_014905685.2 Nematolebias whitei
GTAGAACGCTCCATCCAAACGCTAGTCATCTGCACTGACTCTAACTATGCTCGACTCAGTTTCTTGTGTCATCTCGCTCTGTGGAAACAGAACGGTTTTCTCACAAGTAACAAAAAGGTGGTAAAACACAAAGAGCTTTTCATGACATGTGATCACTTAGTGACATCACATGATCTACAGATATTCTGGAAGAAAGTTCCAGGACACTCCAGAGTCCCAGGCGATGACAAGCACTACAATGACCTTGCAGACTCCCTAGCCAAAGAAGGAGCCGTTGACGGACCCATGTGGTCCTTTGACCCCTCCTGGCTACTCAACACTCAGTCGTCACAAGCTACAACTGAGGTAATGGCAGTCACACGTGCACAAGCTGCAGCTAAACCTGCTGATAACACAGTTTCTGTGCGCCCAATGCTGACTGACCCAGACATCATCCAACTTCAGAAGTTGGATCCTGCAATTAACTCGATGATGCTGTATCTGACTGACCCAGACAAATACACTCCATCGAAAGACGAGCTGGATTCCAATCCAGAACTCAAAGTCCTCTTTCAGCTGCGAAAACAGCTAAAACTACTTAAAGGCATCCTAACTTTCGCTCATGGACGGACGTCCTCACCTGTGTTCGTGGTCCCCCATGACCACAGGGGGGTGATGTTAGTCCATGCACATGACCTTCCGTCCGCAGGACATAAGGGTGACAATGCCACGCTGAAAGAATTAAAACAGATTGCTTATTGGCCTGGAATGAAAAAGGATGTCAAGGACTACATAAAAGGGTGCCTGATCTGTGGCCAGTTTCAACCATCCAGACCACTTCACAGAGCACCACTGCATAGTAGAGGCATTGCATTTCCATGGTCGGACCTCCAGATTGACTGGGTCGGACCACTCACTAAGACCTCTAGAGGAAATAAATATTTTCTCACGGTAACCTGCGCGTTTACCAAATGGGTAGAATGTCTACCAGCCCCTAATGACACAGCACAAACCACTGCTATGTTATTAATGAATCATGTATTCTCAAGGTTTGGACTTCCCCTTAGGGTGAACTCAGACCAAGGTACACACTTCACAGGTGAAGTAATGAAGGAACTGTGGAAGACGCTAGGCGTCAAAGCCAACTTCCACATTGGCTACCACCCACAGGCATCAGGCCAAGTTGAGAGAGCAAACAGGACTGTGGTGAGTATTTTGAAGAAATACGTAGCCGCAAACCACAAGGACTGGGACGTGAAACTCCCTCTGGTCCTCATGGCCATAAGGGCCACTCCACACACGTCGACTGGCATCGCTCCTTTCGAGATGATGACGGGTCGACAAATGACTCTCCCTCTGCACCTGTTGTACCAATCAGGCGATGCTGCCATGGCAACAGCCTACACCACACAACAATACATGAAAGACTTGGAAAGACACCTTATGAACACTTTTGCTTTCGCCCAGAAAAACCTGGAAAAATCAGCTGAAGGACGCAAAGCGTACTACGACCAAAAGGCCTCTTACGAGGAACTCCAAGTGGGAGACAGGGTCTGGTACTACACGTTTGCACCCAAAACTGGGAGAGTAGAGTCCGGGACCGGAACTCTCGCCCGTAAGCTGATGCCTAGATGGACTGGACCCCATCTGATAATCGACAAAGTGTCTCCAGTTGTCTACCAGATAAAAATCAGTAAAGGCCAAAAAGAGCCAACTGTTAAATGGGTACATCGTAACCAGATTAAACAACACAAGGCGTGCAATAACTCCTTAGGAGACAAAGATCTCACAAAATCTGACCTCGATATGATTATGCCTCGCGTATGTGGGTCTAAAAAGAAACAAACAAATAAACGGGACAGCGTGACTGAATCTGGCAACCAGGGTGAGGAGAAGCAGTGAAACGATGTTTCTAGATGCTTAGTCACTACTCTTGTCGGTGTTGAAACGTTGTTTAGTTGATTTTGGTTGTTTCTGAAGGAAGAACGAATTTTGTTGGGTAGTAAGTTAGAGACTAAGAAGCCTTTAACCATGCCAACATGCAGTTCATTCATTAAATTGCAATCTTTGCGGAGTCAATGTATATTATTGCTACCTTGAGTACCATAATCTACATTGATCTCACAACGCTTAAGCCGAACCTACTCGAACAATTCTATTCGGGGGGATAGCTAATTCTTTTTGATAAGTCTCGCCATAGACTTCCAAAACATTTATGGGAAAACCAAACACCCAATCTCAAGTCGTTCGTCTAGAAGACAACAGACAATTGCACCAAACTATATTTTACCATGTAAAGCTAACTTAAACCAAGTTAGAAATGGAAAAATAGTTTGGAACCCTTTTCTATAGGCTTAAACCCCTGTAGTTACCCCTTTTCAGCATTCTCCACCCCTTAACTGGTAGTTGTAGCTATTCCCAACCATAATAGCTTACACACCAGATGCATATAGTTTAAGGCCTTATGTAAAATCCCCTTCATAAGCCCACCTTAAACCACATAATTGCATGACACATTGAACCAGAACGGCACAGGCTGGACGTCGCTGGAGACAACCTTCGCTGGAGGCGACCTGCAATCCTGACATTGGTCTCCACTCTTCATCCAGTGGCCGCTTCTTAAGTTCAATCCAAGGGTACCCCTCTGTATGCTGATTAATCAACACTTCCAATCGTTGTGGATTTACCGTTGTGGATTATATGACTTTTTCCAATGGATTACAGACTCTGTTTCCAAGGGGTTAAAGCATTGCTACAATGGAATTATCGAGACGATATGGAATTATAATCAACACAATGGAATTACCAAGAACATTGTGGAATTACCTTGACTTTGGTCTTCCTTGCTAGATTACTTTTGACTTTGGTCTTCCTTGCTGGATTACATCAAGCTCAAGGACATTTGAAGGTCTAAGTTCACGGTTGGAATTCATCCCCATGGACAGGTGATGATTTCCAAAGGGGGGACTGTAGTGAACCTGATCTGACCCTGATGACCTCAAATCTATCAGATGGACAGAGACTGTTATTTCATTGATCTGAATACAGTTTGAGCCATCTGGTGACTTTCTTTCTTGAATTAATCAAGCAGAAAAGACAATTCTCTATGATCATCACTGTTTTACAAATGTTTGATAATCAAATTGTGTTAGTTCACTCAATGTTACAGGTTGAAGAGAACTACTCATTTTTATTTTACATAAACAGTAAGTAATGATTTTTATTCCTCATTTAAAGAAGAAATCAGGTTAATATGCATTTCTTGATTTTCTGTCTGAAATGAGCCAAGTTTTGTAAGTATGTGAAAGGTCGAGTCTTGGTCAACTAAAATGTTTACTGAGAAGAAAATGTCATGTTTAACTATTTCAGAAGATAATAAGAGGGAGACGCCACGAAGTCTGGTTTTTCTGCAATTATCTTTCTGTTAGTTGTTGAACAATCTCATTCTCTGCCCTTGGCTTATCATAACATCTTACGTCACAAAACACACCTCTTTCTGGTCCATCCACGAATCAGAAAGCTCTAAAATTGACC
>NW_023624994.1:0-3513 GCF_014905685.2 Nematolebias whitei
CCCCGCCAACGAACTCTGTTTTGGGCGGCTCTCTTCAGCTGGGTCCACGTCACTCCGGCGGCCTTTGCTTCACTCTCAACAGATCTTCTCCACGTCTGCTTTGGTCTCCCCACTTTCCTTTTTCCCTGTGGGTTCCATTCCAAGGCTTGCCTTGTGATGTTTTCTGCTGGCTTTCTCAAGGTATGGCCTATCCAGCCCCACTTTCTCTTTTTGATGGCTTCACTGACCGGGCTTTGGCTGGTTTTTTCCCATAGTTCTGTGTTGGAGATCTTCTCAGGCCACCTGATGTTGAGAATGTGTCTCAGACACTTGTTTATGAAAGTCTGGATCTTGTTGGTGATGGTGTTGGTTACTCGCCATGTCTCGGACCCATACAGTAGGACTGCTTTCACGTTGGTGTTGAAGATGCGGATCTTGCTGCGCTGGGATAAGGCTTTGGAGTTCCAGATGGATCGCAGAGTGTTGAAGGCGAGCCTTGCTTTGTTGATCCGGCTCCTAACATCTTCATCTGCGCCGCTGTCTGTGCTGACCACACTTCCAAGGTAAACGAAGCGGTCAGCTTCCTTGATGTCTTCTCCCTGCAGCTGCAATGGTTCTTTCTTCTTGTTGTTCAGTCGCATCACCTCTGTTTTCCTGGTGTTAATCTTCAGGCCGGTCTTGTTTGCTTCCTCGGCGAGACGAATGAGCTTGGACTGTGCATGCTGTAGCGTGTGGGACAGAAGGGTGATGTCGTCCGCAAAGTCCAGGTCCTCCAATTTTTTGGTGAAGGTCCACTGGATGCCGGTGTTGGTGCCCTCTGTTGCTCTCCTCATGATCCAGTCCATGACGATCAGGAAGATTGTCGGTGACAGCATACAGCCTTGCCTCACTCCGGTCTTCACTGTGAAGGGGTTTGTCAGCTTCCCGTTATGGATGATCTGGCAGGATGAATCTTCATATAACTGTTGGATGATGCTGATGAGCTTCTGTGGGATTCCGTAGTGCTGCATCAACCTCCAAATGGTCTCCCTGTCGACGCTGTCGAAGGCTTTCTCGAAGTCGACGAAGGTCGTGTACAGCGGAGACTGCCATTCGATGGACTGCTCGATGATAATGCGCAGGGTGGCTATGTGGTCCGTACATGAACTGTCTTGCCTAAATCCTGCCTGCTCTGTTCTAAGTCTAATGTCTAGCGCCTCTTTCAGTCTCTCCAGGATGATTCTGGTCAGCACCTTGCTGGGGATGGACAGCAGCATGATTCCTCGCCAGTTGCCGCACTGGGAAAGGTCACCTTTCTTGGGCAGCTTCACGAGGTAGCCTAACTTCCAGTCGGCAGGTACCTGCTCCTCCTCCCAGATCTTCAGTAGGAGAGGATGTAACATCTCTGCTGCTGCTGCCGCGTCTGCCTTGAGAGCTTCTGGAGGGATGCCGTCAGGACCTGCTGCCTTGCCGTTCTTCAAGGACTTGATAGCCTTGGTGATCTCTGCCTTGGTTGGTGGGCTGGTGTTGACACGAAGGGGGTCCTCCGCTGGAGGTATGTCAGGAGTCACTGCTGGTGGTGGTCGATTCAAAACTTCTTCGAAGTGCTCCACCCATCGTGTCCTCTGGTCTGTATCGCTTGTGGCGGTTCTTCCGTTCTTGTCCTTGACTGGCTTGCTTGGGTTGAAGTTCTTTCCTGACAAGGCATGTGTTATTTCGTATAGTCTCTTCATGTTGTTTTGACTTGCTGCTGTCTCTGCCTCCTCTGTCAAGCTGTGTACAAACTCTCTCTTGTCTTGTCTGGCACTCCTCTTCACTTCTCGGTTCGATTCCCAGTACGCTGCTCTAAGTTCTGACTTCTCTTGTTTGTCCTGACATCTGTTTATCTGCTGCTTTAGTTCTCTCCTCTTTTCAATCTTCTTCCACGTTTCTTGTGACAGCCATTCTTTCTGCTCCCTCTCCTTCTTCCCCAGAACATTGGTGCAAGCGGTCTTCCAGGTCTTCTGTAGTTCAGCCCAGTGGTTCTCTACTGTCTCTTCAACCAGATCTGCTAGCGCTTCGAACTTGTTCTTGACATCACAGTTGAACTCTTCTTTCTTCTTAGTGTCTTTCAAAAACTGTATATTGAACTTGTGATGTGGTCTGCCGGATGAGTCACAGAAGGATCGCAGCTTGGTCTTCACTGTTGCCACAAGCAACTGATGGTCTGAGGCTGCGTCGGCGCCGCGCCTTGCTCTGACATCCATCACACTCCGTCTCCACTTGCGGTCTATGGTGAAGTGGTCTATCTGGTTATCAGTCTTTCCATCTGGTGAAGTCCACGTTGTCTTGTGGATCTTCTTGTGTGGGTAGATGGTGCCCCCTATGACGAGGTCGTTGAATGAACAGAAATCTGTAAACAGCTCTCCGTTCTCGTTGCAGGTTCCTACGCCATGCCTGCCCATGATGAGTTCTCTGTTTGTGTCGTCACTTCCCACTTTGGCGTTCAAGTCGCCCATTACGATTTTCATGTCTCTTCTTGGTGTCTTGTCTAGAAGAGACTGCAAAGCACTGTAAAAGTCTGCTTTATCTTCTTCTTCCGCTGCGTTTGTAGGTGCGTAGCACTGGATGATGGTTGTTTTTCTGCCCTTGGAGTTGAATCTTGCTGACATCAGTCTTGGTGAAACAGGTTCCCACGCCATCAAAGCCCTTGTAGCCTCCGGCGCCAACAGTAGCGCGACTCCTTGGGTGTGGTCGTGGTCCGCGTCTTCATGTCTGGAGTAGATGATAGTTCCTCCAGAAGACAGTCTGGTCTGGCCGCTTCCATTCCATCGGGTCTCACATAGTCCGAGAACTTTGATGTTGTATTTTCTCATTTCGCTGGCCACCTGCGCTGACTTTCCACTTTCGTATAGGGTTCTGATGTTCCAGGTCCCTATCCTGGTCTTGGCCTTTGTCGTAAGAAGACTTGTCGGCGAGCTGGCTTCCCGAAGGCTTTCACCGGCGCGCGTCATGGCCCCCCCTGAAGAGGAGTCTTCCCGTCCAGGCAGTTGTTGAGTTGAAGTTGTCGCTGCAGTTTCTGTAGCACTAGTTTGTTTTCCAGGGTGGAGTTGCTAGCCCCACGCCCAACCCTCCTCCTTTTTCAGCCGGGCTTGGGACCGTCCTTGGCGGAGTTGCACAAACCACTGCTATGTTGTTAATGAATCATGTATTTTCAAGGTTTGGACTTCCCCTTAGGGTGAACTCAGACCAAGGTACACACTTCACAGGTGAAGTAATGAAGGAACTGTGGAAGACGCTAGGCGTCAAAGCCAACTTCCATATTGGCTACCACCCACAGGCTTCAGGCCAGGTTGAGAGAGCAAACAGGACTGTGGTGAGTATTTTGAAAAAATACGTAGCCGCAAACCACAAGGACTGGGACGTGAAACTCCCTCTGGTCCTCATGGCCATAAGGGCCACTCCACACACGTCGACTGGCATCGCTCCTTTCGAGATGATGACGGGTCGACAAATGACTCTCCCTCTGCACCTGTTGTACCAACCAGGCGATGCTGCCATGGCAACAGCCTACAC
>NW_023624995.1:0-3512 GCF_014905685.2 Nematolebias whitei
TTTTTTTTTAATTTTTTTTTTTTACTCCGATGTCTTATGACCATCTTCTTCTGTAGTAATCAGTATATCACATTTGACCAAAAAGCTGACCGACACAAATATGACTTATCAGACTAAATATATCTATAGTTGTTTACAACATTCATGCTATCTGTTTCTGAAAAAAAAAAATCTTTGTTGTTAAAAGTTGTTCTAAGATGCTACACACTTCTAAAAATTATTTCTACACAGTTTTATTATTTAATACTCACTCAGAGAGGACATTTATCGGTGGAGGAGTCATCATCAGGCGCTGCTTCAGCCCCGTTCTTTATGACAATCTGCTGAATAAGCTCCACATTATTGACTCGATGCAGCTAATGGTTCATGCTCAGCTGTTTTTTGAATAATATCTCAGTCTGGAACAGTAAATGATGGACATATGAAAGATTAAGCTCTGGTAAAGTTAAAAATAAAATGAAAAAAACACTAGTTTAGTGTATTTGTAATAGCATACTTGCCAATGTGATGATGGCCATGAGGGACACTTTGCAAGCGCCTGTCGTGGAAGGGTCAAACAAAAACGAATCAAAACTACAAGCTTCCCTACAAACACCACATCTGTGCCCATGAATCATGAGTTCATTGGTCCACTAAGGATGGCCACAGCAAATAAAGATTATATTTGCATGCACGCGCAATCCCTCAAGCAATACTTAATCTAGTAGGCAAAGATTTTACATCTAATAAATGTTGGTTGATGTTTGAATCAATGAATAATCACACATGAACTTCAACACATCATGTTATTTTTATTCTGAGCGTTCTGCAGATAACTTTTTTAACAAGCTCACTTTGCATTACTGTAACTCTGCAACAGTTTGTGTTTTCAGCACAATTCCAACAGTTTCTGAATTTATTACAGTAACCTCCATCCTGCTGTTGCAGGAAGCCTGCAAAAGAGTCCCTCCATATCTTTTCTCCCACACAGGCATGACATAGGCCATTTTGCAGATACCACCATCTTTGTTTAGCTCCACCTACCAGATATTGTGCACAATTATTTGTTGGATTGTTGGGGAGCAAACAACAATAAAGTCAATAATGGACAGGTTATCAAAATTTGAAAATTAGACTGTTGCACAGCTTAAATTTTTTTTGTTGTTGGCTTGTGATATACCTATTTCTAATCCAAGGAAGGACATTCTTGTCAAGAGCTGTTATGCTGCTTGTATGTTGGGATTGAAGCCTAAAATGACTAGCCTGCATACGATCATGAGACAGGCCTACCTATGATTCTATAAATGCTGGGTATAAAACATCCTTCTTGGCCTCACATCATATTTGACATAAATATTAATTGGTTAATTTATGTTTGTTTTTGTTATAATGGTGGTAAATACATATTTTGTTGTGGTCTGTAACCTCCCTGCGTGGTGTATGTTATTGTTAATTTTTAAAAAACTGTAAACAAATATATGTAAATGTGTTCAAGTTTTCAGCATCACTTATTGAAAGTAAACACCTTAATTACATGCATGTTAGGCTGGTTTGTAACTAAATTGCCCCTAGGTGTGAGTGAGAGAGTGAATGTTGTCTCATTTGTCTCTATGTGTCTCTGTGATGGACTTGTGACCTGTCCAGGGTGTCTCTTGCACAGTGACTGCTGGATATGGGCACCAGTGACCCCCGTGACCTGAAATGGAAGAATTGGGTAAAGATAATGGATGCATGGATGGATGGATGGATGGATGGATGGATGGATGGATGGATGGATGGATGGATGGATGGATGGATGGATGGATGGATGATGGATGGATGAGGGTATTGGTTATGACTGTTGGTTGACTGTTTTCAGTTACAGGCTATATAGTAAACTTGTAGGGAGTGGGGGCATGGGATGGTCAATTACATTGCAAGTAACACTTGTTGGCTAACTACTTAATACCGTACTTATACCTATATGGGTCCATATCTATATTTTTTGTAATATTAAGTGGCCAAAATTACAAGTATCAGTAGGCAGGCAAATTTGATATGTGACCAAGATCATTATAATAAATGACACGGAGACATTTGACGTGCATTACGCTCACTTTCAACTCAGCTGAGTTCTGCTCCGCCTCCTTTGATTCTGTTCATAGCTCACACCTGAGCAGGATGTGGATGCTTCACCTGTGATTTATAAACTGTTTGAGGAAGAACTGGTCCGTGCAGCCATTTCATTGTGAATGAGAACTGGTTCTTAATGGACCCACCTGGAACAGCAACGTGTCAGTCATTCAGGGAACATCAAAAACAGTCATTTTTATTCATTTTGAAAAGCGTAAAGATTTGGCAAGTCAGAGATGGCAGAATAATACTAGTGTTAAAAATGCATAGTGTGTGATTTTTGTTTTTAAAATTGTTTCACGTTAGAATATCATTGCTTTTGTTGCAAGGAAATAAATCTTGAAATGTCATTTCTTTGAATTACACTTTTGGGTTCGGTTTATTGCATTTATGATTCAATGCAGAAAAACAAACAAATTTTAAAGGTATCAGATCATAACGTTTTACTTACATAATGACTTTAATTGCTGCATTTCCTGCCCCTGAGCTGTGTGGTTGAGATTAAAAACTATTAATGTGATGTAATAAGCAGTGGCGATAAGTAATTTAAATCTACATAACTGGGAGCCAATGAAGCAAAGTTTAAATGGGAGGATTATGATGTCCCCCTGATCCTTTTTACAAATCTCACTGCTGCAGTTTATAACACCTACAGAACATTTCTGAGAAGTTTTGGGGAATTCACAATGAAAAAAATTACAATTGTCCAGTGCATTACTTTGATGAAAGTTGTTCCAAATTTTGGCAATATCATGCAAAAAATAGGAGTTGCTGGAAACTTGTTCTCGCCAAGGTTTTTTTAACTCAAAAATCTGAAGTTCTTCATATTATTGGCACTGGAATACAAATTATGTCATCCAGAGTAAGTGGATTGATACAACCAGGTGTTCAGGTTCAAATCTACCAAACTCTGTTTTGTCTAAATTTAGATGCGGAAAATTGAAAATGATTCATGCAGACCTTTTTGCCTCTTAAGACATGCAGGTCACCTGAAAGATTGATGGAGTTCATATCAAGGTCAAGGTGTCATAGCTCTGCTCTCTGTCAGCTCCTCTGTCATGCTGCACACTCAGTAATCACTCAACTCATGTCACCTGTCACCGCTCATTATCCCACAGCTCCACCACCTGGTCCAGTCAGTACTTAAGCTCACTCATTCCTCTCAGTCTGGGCCAGATTCTCTATCCTGTCTCATCAGCAGTAGACTTTCCAGCATTCCATTGATTGACTCATCACGTTCATGACCCTTGCCTTGACCACGACCACGCTTTTGCCTCAGCCCTCGTCTGCTTTTGCTCATCTGATCAGGTACCGACTCATGCTCTTGTTTTTTGACTCTCTTTTTGGATCACGTACTGGATACTTCTGCTGAACAACTGACTTCACGGTATGAACTCTGCCTTTCCCTTCTGACTGTTTTT
>NW_023624996.1:0-498 GCF_014905685.2 Nematolebias whitei
AATAGTACTTTGAAAAACAAACTGGCCAAACTTTGTGAGGACACAAAGCAGAACTGGGTCACATGCTTGCCTATTGCTGTTATGTATATGAGGATGCGGAGACGAGCTAAATTTCGTCTTAGTCCTTTTGAAATCCTTTTTGCAGCTCCTCCCAATCTGGGAGTTGGACCAACAACTGATCCCACCAGAGATCTTAAACACTGTGATCATAACATGATGAACTATTGCATTGAACTAACCAAACACTTAACATCCATCAGGTCTCAGGTGCAGGGAGGACTCCCTACACCTGCGCAAAAGCAATTGCACTGTATTTCTCCTGGAGACTTTGTTATGATTAAATGTTTCAGGAGAAGGCGCTGGAACTCTCCCAGGTGGACTGGACCATTCCAGGTTTTGCTGACCACCCACACGGCTGTGAAGGTGGCTGAGAGAACTACTTGGGTCCACGCCTCCCACTGTAAGCTGTTCAAAGGGATCACTCCACCATCAGGAGAA
>NW_023624996.1:598-3512 GCF_014905685.2 Nematolebias whitei
AGAGTCACTCAGCACCAACGGGTAGCTGAGGCAGCGGTCTGTTAGGCCACGACCAAACCTAACAGAGCCAGGACAGCACACTCACTGGCGTCAAAACCAGGTGAGGCAGCGTCCCCATTGCCCCTCTTCAACCGGACGGAAACCAGGATATCGAGAACTAGCCAGAGGAAAAGAAGCACCAGAGCTTAAGAGCTGGGTGCCACCGCGGGTGCAACAAGTATCGGAGTCTGAAAGGCTTGATACCCACGGGGGATCTACGCCACTCACATTCACCACCCACTGATAGAGCTCAGGCTCACAGTGAGGGCGGCGGGGTACCTAGACCCTCCAACTGATCAGGCAGGCAGAACAGATAGACGTTTGATACCCAACAGACAAACAACCATCATGAACTCCATGCGGTACCAGTGGAAACTTTTTGCATTCTTTGCATACATTTTCGTTTTAGTTGTTGGTTTTATTTTCCTCTTACAACACTTTTGTTTTTTTCAAGACAAGGGATCGTCACACACAGAACTTAACACACCCACGCACCCGACGCGACTTATCCCAATTACTGAAACCTGACCATGAACATCAACACGACTACAGCACAAACTTATGGTGGCACCTGATGAATAGAACAGCTCACGAAGGAAACACCACTAATTGTTATGTATGCGCACACATGCCTTATGCCACACACAATTCAGGACTACGTACTCAACCAGTCTCCCCCAACCTACAGACTTGTCTGTATGGCTTGAGTATTCACCCAGGCCTACAACACTGGAACTCACGAAATTACTCACTACCTTTGTCTCATATACTAATAAAAAATGTGAATTTATTCGCCCTGCAAGCCAAGCTAATGTTGGGACGATTCCCCAAGGGCAACTGTACTGCAACCTCTGATGTACTGCCCCTGCCCCAAATACCACTAACCCTACCAGAAATTATCACGTTAACAAACTTAAAACCTGAAACACTAGGAAATTGCGTATTTAATAATGGTACTACTTCAGTAGGTACTCTCCCATGGAACCTATGTAAGACAGTATACTCTTTCTGTGATCTTCCCCCACCTAGGACAGGAAATGAGGCAACTTACCTGTACTGCACCTTTTGCAGAGAAGGAGAAAACTTCACAGACGGAAATCGTGCAAGCGGTACATCTTGTGATGGTTACAATTTAACCAATTGTGAGGGACTACTAACACAAAGAACTTTTCACATATACAAACACACAAAAGGCAGACAAAACGTGACTCGCTGTAGTGTTTCAGTTCCCGGAGATAAAGGCTCCAGGGTCCTGTCAGATTGGTATTTTCTTTGCGGCCACAAGGCATACACCGCTCTCCCTCCAAATTGGGGTGGATTATGTGCTTGGGTTCAGCTAACAAACCCAATGTTCGTATTAAGACAACCACCACAATCACGCGATAAGAGACCCCGTCGTTCACCTATGCCCAAAGTCACTAGATGGGGAGGGCTTACCATTAGCACGGGAGTACCATGGGAATACAGAATTTGGAACGGTGGTGAAAAATTCTTTCAACAAGTATTCCCTATGGTTGGATTAGGTGAAGTCCGCAACCATGTAGAGATCAATAGATATGCACTTCTCCGCCTGATTAATGCCACACAAATGCTAGGAAAAGGAACTCAAAATGAATTAAACGCAATTAGGAATATGGTTCTCCAAAATAAAGTTGTCCTTGATCTTTTAACGGCCTCACAAGGGGGCGTTTGTAAGATAATTGGTCAAGTATGCTGTACATTTATCCCTGATGAAACACACGATGGAGGTGCCATCCATGACGCACTAGAAGAATTGTCCCACTTAAAAGACTATGTAGAAAGCGGTACCAAAGGCGCACAGCCCTTTGACTTCTGGGTATGGCTTACCTCTGGTTCATGGTGGCAGCTTCTGTTGAGAATTTGCGCCCCTCTCATCGTCTTTTTAGTTTTGTTTTGCTTATTTTTCTCCTGTGTTGTCCCATGCATCAAGAACATGGTAAACAAGACCTTTACAGGAGTAGTTACGACATCCATCTCTGACATTGACATCAAAAAGCCCAGCCCATCCACTGAACTGTCGCCTAGGATTTCCACCACTTTTGTTTTAAGATAAAATGAAAATTCGTTTTACAGTTAGAGAACATCAATCCATTCTTGAGATTGACACATCCTGCACCGATGACATCTTTGTAATTGACTTTGACAGAGGCGGACACTCCCTGATGACTGAAACTTCACCCATTCCATCTAGACTAGAATTCCTAGATTTAGTAGTCTTAGTCGTCCAAAGTTGTGTTCTTAGGCTTAGACCAGAAGACCATGAGTACACTGGACAACATTTCCAGAACTAAAGACATTTCTTAATCTTTCATATTTTGGTTTTATGCTTTTAAATAAAAATTTTATGTTTTCTTCTTTTTATATTTTATGCTAATACTTTTTGACTAAAACAGTATGCCCTCCTTTGAGTTCTTTGTATATTTTCATGTTTTGAATTAAATTGAAGTTTCTTACCTGTACGCATAAGCTTTTAAACAGGGTCTGTAACCCACAAAAACAGCTCTTGCAACTTCCATTTGAAGTTTATGATGGTCCTGTGCCAAACCACAAGTGATGCACTGAACTTGATGTTTATCCCTTTCAAAGTCTATACTTATATATATATATTTTATTCACTTTGTTTTCTTATTTTGTTGTTCCTTTGGAACAAAAGGGGGGAAAATTGTGAAAAAAATTAATAAACTAACATGTATTGTTTAAATATCATTTAATCCATGTTCATTCTGCAGACTTTCAAAGTTGGTGTGTGTATGTGAACTCTGGTAAACTCTTGTAAATGTGAACTTTTGTCCTCTGCTCCTGCAAAAGTCCTTGTATTCCACCACCTGCAGAAGAGGCAAAGATACAGAACTTT
>NW_023624997.1:0-1104 GCF_014905685.2 Nematolebias whitei
AAAAAAAAAGAGTACTGCTCATTGGATTCAGAACAAAACCCATGAGAGAAAAAAAAATCATTTTTTATTCTTAATTAATAATAATAGCAAAGGTTAAATCAAAAACTTGCCCTGAGTTTAATTAACCAGTAACCCTCAAACTATTCTCCAGCTCTCTAATCAACACCTTCACAAAGTGAGACAGGGAGCGTCCTCATTAATCCGAGCAGCACAACAATACACTGCAGACACGCTCTGGGTTGAGATAAACCAGCCCGTCTCACTCAGCTCTCTGAGGATACGGGCCCATCAGAGAACGTTAGCTCAATTTAATGGTTTGTGTAACAGCCAGAAGGCTTCGTTTATTTCATAGAGCCTCATAATCCATAGTAAAAAAAAATGGTTCAGCACTTTGATTTGACATTTATCTTTTAGAGCTAATTGAGAAGGGAAAAAAAATGCTTTATTCTTTTTCCCAGAGCTTTACATACATCCCTTAATGTTTTAAAATGAAGGATTGTAACATAGGTCTGATTATTTGAAATGCTGCCAGTTAATGAGGCACTGACCATAGGGAAGGGCTGATTTATTGGTTAAATAATGAACAGATTTTGTGTTGTAAACCTACTGTTTGTGCTTTCCTCAAAGTAGACGTCTTTCTGCAATTGTGTATAAAAAGCCAACAAATTAAAAATATGTCTGTGGGCTGTTCAGTGTGTAAACATCTTAACCTTTATGTGACATTTTGCAGCAATAACAAACTCAAATTTTAGGATTATGGGAAATTTACTGCAGGATATTGTTCCCATGCTATTTCAACTTATTATAAGAGCTCCCTCTCATATTTATGATTAAACCTTAAAAATGTAGGGTGCTTCAGAGATTAAGATTACGTGCAGGTGAAGTTATCATGTGAGCAGGTCTCACCCTGAGCGATGCAGGCTCCCAGATATGCAGCCTCAGCGAACGGACACAGGAGGCGACCGTGGTAGATGTCCCTCTTCAGCTGGAGGTACAGCAGATACCTGACATCACACACACACACACACACACACACACACACACACACACACACACACACACACACACACACACACACACACACACACACACACACACACACAC
>NW_023624997.1:1114-3512 GCF_014905685.2 Nematolebias whitei
CACACACACACACACACACACACACACACACACACACACACACACACGCACACACACATGAACACAAAAAAGACCAAACACACTGAGAGTTAAAGGAAGGTAAACAGTCCAGTTGTGTGAATGCTGATTTAATGTTTACATTATTGTTTTTACTGTTTATTGATTTTTTATTATTTTTGCAATCAAACAGTTACTGCTTATTTTAAAATTTAAATGAACTGCGACTGGTTAGCAATGATCTGTATTAGTTGTACCATTTAAACAATTTAAATGTTTTAACTTCATGTATAAACATTTTCTCCAGAGCATCCATCCATCTATCCATCCATTATCTTTACCCGCTTCTCCCTTTTTGGGTCACGGGGGTCGCTGGTGCCCACGTCCAGCCATCACTGTGCAAGAGGCGGAGGACAACCTGGACAAGTCTCTTGTCCATCACAGGGCCACATAGAGACAAACGAGACAAACAACCATTCACTCTCTCACTCACACCTAGGGACAATTTAGAGTCACCAATCAGCCTAACATGCATGTTTTTGGTCTGTGGGAGGAAACCGGAGTATCTGGAGAAAATCCACACATGCACAGAGAGAACATGCAAACTCCACCCTGAATGGCCCCCGGCTGGGATTCAAACTGGCGACCTTCTTCCTGAGAGTCGGAAGGTCTACCATCTGAGCCACCGTGCCGCCCACTCCAGATCATTACATTGAATTATTTCATATGATTTTCAATATTGTTTTCTAAAATTTATTTCAGCATGCTTGATTTATTTTTGTCATCCTATTCTTTTTTTGGTGGCTGTGGTAGCTCAGCGGTCAGTGCCGCGGTCTTGTAATCCTGAGGTTCGGGCCCAGGTTTCATAAGGAAGGACATCTGGCATAAAACAATTGCCAAATCTTTCATGTGAATTTGCTCGGTGTGACAACCCCTGAAGAAGGGAGCAGCCGAAAGAAACTTACTATTCTTAATACTGTCGTACTAATTTTAGCTTTTAAATATGGGTTTGGTTTGCTTAGATTTTAGCTACTGTTGTGTTAAATACATGCTTTTAACAATTGTTTTAATAATTTTGATCATTGCTTTGCTGATTTTAGGCTTTAGTTACCGTTTTGCTATTTTCACTTGAAAAATTCAGCTAAAAAGTCATTTTTCAGCTAATCTCAAATTACTTCAGAGCTCATCATTCACGCTGCATTTTGTTTTAGAAAATACAGTTTTCGTGGTTATTAAAATACCTTTATAACCTACTGGTTTTAGTAAAATGAGCTTTCATTATAAAATCTGTTGCTGAATGAGGTAGTTTCACAGGAAAGTCCACAACTTTAACCCAGAACTTGCGATTTTCTGATTCAGTTTCTGCAGCAATTATTAAAATTTGTTTAAAGAGACGTTGAACACATGGCCGAGAGAGGTACGGCTGTTGCTATGGAAACAGGAAAGTTCTGGCGCGCTGCTGACATGTCGATTCGTCTCGTGTTGGTCCGGAAACTGGGGACACGTGTTGCTATGGATACAGATGAATTTCCAAATGAGATCGCATGAACCAAGAAGTTAACTTGTTGTTTTCAACTTGTTTAAAAACCGGAGGGTGGAAGCATCAATGACTGAAGGAAGAAAAGAAGCTTCACGCTGTAATTAATTCACCTAAAACCATATTTGACAACTTCTTAGTTGTTATTCTCAGAAAAACATGAGCTGCAGTATCAAAGGTTTGATTTTTGAGATTGTATTATACACATTTTTTTTCATATATTACAAATTTTCAAGGAATACAAAATTTATGAGAAAAATATGCCCAAACAGTGATCTGCAAACTGCAGCAAATGCAGCTTAAACAAATTAGCTTCTGTAATCTAAACTGACTACAGATCCTTCTGAAGGTTTCAAATGTTTTCTGCCACTTCAAACTCATCAAAAGACTTTTACAGTAATGGTTTTTTTAAGTTTATAAATTGATGACACATTTAAATGAACAGTAAATTACACCAGACCTACGTAAAAAGACATATCCCTTAGAAGTTTTTAATTTGTCTATTGTAAAGTCAGGAGATGGAGGTTTTAAAAAGTCAGGAAGTGGATTTTTGAGAAACAAACCAAACTTTTAGCTATATAAACCCTCTGAGTTGTTCACTTTTTTGGCATAAAATGACAGAAAGATGTGAGAATAAAGAAACAAAAAGAAAAACTGACCAAAAACAGATGCAGTCAGACAAAGTGCTAAATTTTAGTTAAATATAAATCCTTGTTCTAATGCATACATTTTTTTTAGGTTTGATTTACAAAATTCCCACAACTTTCCAAATGAAGTCTTATTGCCTGTGTTTACTCATTCAACATTTATTTAGACAGGTAATCCCACTGAGCCTCGAGGACTCATTTACAAGAGAGACCTGAT
>NW_023624998.1:0-3512 GCF_014905685.2 Nematolebias whitei
TCTGAGAGCAGCAGGTTGTTCAGACAGGCAGCTGTCACTCACACTTCAGAGCAGTTGAACATTTTCAGCCATTCATCATAACTCTTACATCACCTGGTCACATAAATAAAACATGACTTACCAAGAAGGCCAGAGCTCACCTCCAGCACCTGGAAGACAAGTTAAAGGTTTAAGACCAGCAACTTTTCAATGAACTAAAGATATTTTACGTCTTCCAGTTGTCACTTCTCATTAGTAACACTGCTACAGAGGGTTGGCAGCAGTGGGTTGCAGGAGAAATAATTACTCTTTGCACTGTAGGAGCTCTGTGGTCCACCGGACAGAACCAGAGCTCAAACTGTGCCGACAGAACAACGCCTTCTGTAAACTGTCTCTATAAAACCATATTTTTTGCCCTTTAATGTCACAGTTTGTTGCATAATTTAAATTCCCTGCGACTTATTCGCCAAAGCAACGTATTTATGGATTTTTTCCATATTTATAAACCACTTTTTGGTTGAGATCTGACCGTTTTCATTCATCCTGACTGAAAATATTGAACACTACCATTTTCAGCCTCTAGATGGCACCCGAGTTGTATGGCATGCTGTTATAGTATGTAATAACTTGTCTGCTGGATTCCTTACATGGATAACTTTACAAATTGGCTTTTTCATGCATGTGAATGTTTCTGTAAAGTGCCCCGAGACAACTTTGTTGTGATTTGATGCTATACAAATAAACTCAACTGAATTAATAGCATGGCTATTAATGACACAATCGGCTTGCCATACCATGGCACCTTTGTCCAGCACACCTGGAGCAATCGTCAAATCAGCTTCATTTCTCTGCACCGCCCCGGTGAAATGCAGCTGATTTGATTATTAAAGTGCATTTATCAACTAGAAGTTCAACTGAGACAACTTTACTATAATGTCGAGCAAACAAATTATTTGTTTAGGTGGTTATCTTGTTAAAATCCTCCGTGCACGCTCCCGCAGCCAATCTGGCAGTCAAATTCATTTTTGGCACAACACCGGTCCACATTTTGGGTTGTCAGCGGTGACGCATTAGATGCAACGTGTACGGGGTAGAGATGTATTTATGGATTTTTCCACTTTATTAGACATATTTGGTCTGACGCAACTTACAGGGAGAAGTTACGTGTACGGGGTAGTGATGCATTTATGGATTTATCCACTTTTAGACATATTTGGTCTGACGCAACTTACAGGGAGAAGTTACGTGTACGGCGGAAAATATGGCAAATATTTTACTTCATTTATTTTTACATCCCATCAGAGTTCTGTTGCAGCACAAAAGGCTTGACTGTGATGTTCTGCAACGAAGGTCTGACAATCGTCTCCAACAGATTATTAATTATTATTAATATGTTTATTATTAATCCAGCTATTAATTAATTATTACCAGATTATTAATCCAGTCACCTGCAGGCATTTCTTCTGTCATCTTCCTGCAGAAGCTTCGGGTCAGGAGGTCGTCTCTGCAGCAGCAGAAACACAAGAGAATTGGGATTGATTCCTCCTATTCACCAATTAACCTTAAACAAAATGTTTAAATGCATGTTTCAGCTCGTTTACGGGGACTCCGAACACGGACAGAAAGGAGACCAACGATGTCGGATGCTGACGTTCTTTAGCACCGGCATTTGAACAAACCAGCCGATGAGCAGCTGGCTGCAGATACATCAGTGCTGCTGCATTCACCAACAACAAATAACTTACCACAAACATCAGCTGCTGACACTCTGCCGACACATTGACCACCTGGAAATAATAAAAAAAAAAGATGCAGACATTTTAGCTTGATATATGCAAAGTTAACCAATTCCTTAAATTCACGACAGAAACATTGTTGTGGAAAAAATAGCAACTTCAGTAGAATTTAAGATGACTGTTGAGAAAACTTGGGCTCCAGATGTGCGTGCACTAAAGTCGAAATGAACAAAATACACTGCCTGGTCAAAATAAAGTCTCCACCTGGATTTAACTCAAACAGGTCCGAGCCTCCTGCTGGATCATCACTGCACGGACGATTATGTTTCAGCTGCAACAAGTTATTTAACTCCAACTGGTGCAAAGAGTTGCTTCTCATTTCTTCAACAACATGAAGAAAGACTCGTGGTGGTCGTGGAGAAGATGTCAGTCTGTTTGAGAAGGGTCAAATCATTGGCATCAAGCAGAGGAAACATCTCAGGAGATTGTAGAAACTAAAACTGGGTTAAGAACTGTCCCAACACATTATTAAAAACTGGAAGGACGGTGGGGACTCGTCTTCCAGGGAGAAATGTGGCCAGAAATAAATCCTGAATGATGGTGATCGTTGAAACGTTTGTTGAAATCAAATGGAAGAAGAACACCAGCAGCACTCGAGCTGTGGTTAACAGAGACAGTAAGAACATTTCCACACACACAATGTGAAGGAACTCAAGGGACTGGGACTGAACAGATGGAGTCTTAAGAAAACCACTAATGGTTCCCGTTTTTATACATTCACCTTAGAATGTAGCTGGTTTTTGTTACTTCTTTTTTTTTTAGCCAACCTATTTGTTAAAATAATAATAATTTTGTATGTCTTTTTATAACTGTTTATTGTTGTCCCTGTTGTCATCTTTCTTTGTTGAAATCAGGTCTCTCTTGTAAAATGAGGCCTCGAGGCTCAATGGGATTAACCTGTCTAAATAAAGGTCGAATGAAAACTAACCAGTGAGGCCAACTGGAAAAAAGGCTTCAATTTTCTAGTGAGCATAAAGATTGGACTGTGGAGCAATGGAAAAGGTCATGTGGTCTGATGAGTCCAGACTGACCCTGTTCCAGAGTGATGGTGCATCATCATCAATGAAAGATCTTGGTGAAACATTAACGCAACACTGGATGAAACAGATCTTGTGACATTGTAGAAGTTTATTGAAACAATGACACAGTGAATGCATGATGTGATCAAAGATAAAGGTGGTCCAACCAAATATTAGTGCAACCTTTTTTTTTTTTTTGGCCAGGCAGTAAATAATTCATACCTGCAAACTCAGAAGGGATGAAGTTAATGATGTGCACATGTGGCGTGAATGACAAGAAACAAACTCTGGATCTTTTTTAATTGTTTTTGTCTTGGAACCGTCGAAGCAGCTGCACCGTCCCGACAAAATGCAGCTCATTTGACCATTAAAGTGCATTTATGAAGTAAAAGTTCAGCTGAGACACAACTTTACTATAATTTCAATTTCAAGTAAACATTCATTCAACCTTTAGTTATACAGGTTAATCCCATTGAGCCTCAGGCACTTACAACAGAGACCTGATTTGATTAACAGAGCGATGACAACAGTGGACAACGATAAACAAATCATAAAAGAGGAATACAAATTTTAATTTTTTTCTTTTTATAAATTAAAATAAAATGGCAACCAAAAGGACAGTCAAAAGTAGCTAAAACATCAGCTAGATTATAAGGCGTGTATTTATAAATAATAATAATAATATTGAAAACAATAAATAATTGTTTATAGGTGTTTA
>NW_023624999.1:0-3510 GCF_014905685.2 Nematolebias whitei
ATGCAGGTGGGACGCACCCATCTTACTCCTGATGTTAGACAAAAGCGCCGTGAACAAGGGTTATGTTATTATTGTGGTCAAAATAGGCATCTTGTTGCTGCCTGTCCATTTCGGGGAAACGAGAACACCCACCAATAAAGAGGGAGATATTGGTGGGGACTTCTTCGCTCTCCCCATTAAGCAGACTGACCATAGCTACGGTCATCCAATGTAATCACAACCGTTTTACCGTCTCCGCACTCATAGACTCCGGTGCTGAACAAAATTTAATTAGTCAAAGTCTGGTCTCCGAATTGTCATTACCCACAGTAAAGATACCCACCGTTTCCATCACCGGAGTCACAGGCGATACATTATCTCAGGTCCAACACCGCACTAATGATTTACACCTAATTACCTCCGGCAACCACCACGAACACGTCAGTTTCTTTGTATTCGATTCACCCCATGACCAAGTAATTTTTGGATATCCCTGGTTGAAGCTTCACAACCCACACATTAACTGGGAACTTGGTAGAATAGAGAAATGGAGCGGAAGATGTCTGAAACACTGTCTCCGCTCCGGAATCTCTAACGCAACTCAACACGATACCACTATTGAACAGATTGATTTAACCTCCATTCCACACGAGTATCACGATCTCTCTCCTGTTTTTAGTAAACAGAGAGCCTTGTCCTTGCCGCCACATCGACCATACGACTGCGCTATTGATCTTTTTCCTGGTGCTCCCCTACCAGCTAGTCGTTTGTTCAACCTCTCCGGACCCGAGAGGGACTCCATGAAGGAGTACATTGAGGAGTCACTTGATTCTGGTATTATTCGCCCATCCACCTCCCCGGTGGGGGCCGGGTTCTTCTTCGTAGCTAAGAAAGATAAGACCCTCCGCCCTTGTATCGATTACCGGGGTCTTAATAACATTACCGTAAAAAACAAATATCCTCTTCCGCTCATCGACTCCATACACGAACAACTACAATCGGCCACCATCTTCACTAAACTAGACTTACGTAATGCCTATCATTTGGTTCGCATTAAGGAGGGCGACGAATGGAAGACGGCTTTCCGGACCCCGTTGGGTCATTTCGAATACCTAGTAATGCCTTTTGGTCTTACTAACGCTCCCGCAGTTTTTCAGGCATTAGTTAATGATGTGCTCAGAGACTTCCTAGGGGAGTTCGTTTTCATATATCTTGATGATATACTTATCTACTCGCATGACAAGGAAGAGCACATCAAGAAGGTCAGAACTGTACTTCAGCGGCTTTATGAAAATCAATTATTCGTCAAAGGCGAGAAATGTGAGTTCCATACCTCATCTGTTTCTTTCCTGGGGTTTATCTTCGGGGAGGGACATTATCGTACCGACCCTGAGAAGATCAGAGCAGTTGTAGAATGGCCCATTCCTGAAACCCGTAAACAGCTTCAACGCTTTCTGGGTTTCGCAAACTTCTACAGACGCTTCATTAGAGACTATAGTCGTATTGCCGCACCACTCTCCCAACTTACCTCTGTTAATAGAACATTCAAATGGACTACAGAATCAGACACTGCTTTCAACAGACTTAAACAACTTTTTTCAACCTCACCCATCCTCTGCCATCCTGACCCCAAACGCCAGTTCATCCTGGAGGTGGACGCCTCCGATACTGGGGTAGGTGCCGTCCTTTCTCAGAGATCCCCCAGAGACAATAAAGTGCACCCCTGTGCTTTCTTTTCTCTGCGTTTGTCCCAAGCCGAGCGTAACTACGATGTAGGAAACCGCGAGTTACTGGCCGTCAAGCTGGCCTTAGAAGAGTGGCGTCATTGGTTGGAGGGTACGGAAACACCCTTCCTCATATGGACCGACCACAAAAATTTAACCTATCTCAGGGACGCTAAAAGATTAAACCCCAGACAAGCACGGTGGTCTTTATTCTTTAGTCGGTTCCATTATATTTTGACTTATAGGCCTGGTTCAAAAAATGTCAAGCCAGACGCCCTGTCTCGACAATTCTCTCCCCCAGATGGACCTGAACATGAAGAGCATATCGTTCCACCTACATGCATCGTAGGAGCTCTCACGTGGCCCATCGAACAAGAGGTCCGCGATGCCCACAAGGAGGAGCCCGATCCCGGCCTGGGACCCCCCGGAACCCTGTTCGTCCCCTCTGTCATGAGGGCTAAGGTACTGGAGTGGGTTCACACTAACAAGCTGTCTTGTCACCCAGGAGTTACCCGAATGTTGTCCCTAACCAAGTCCCACTTCTGGTGGCCAATGTTGACCCAGGACGTCAAAGACTTTGTTGCTGCCTGTGCCACCTGCGCACGCAATAAGACAGGTAATCAACCCCCGGCCGGACTCTTACAACCACTACCCTCACCTAGTCGCCCTTGGTCACACATATCAGTGGACTTTGTCACTGGACTTCCCCCGTCCAACGGTAACACAGTCATTTTTACAGTCATTGACCGATTTTCTAAATCGGCTCTTTTCATTCCCTTGGTCAAATTACCTTCTGCTCTCGAGACGGCACAAATTTTGATCCAGCATGTTTTTCGAATCCACGGTATCCCCTCCGACATTGTCTCTGACCGTGGTCCACAGTTTATTTCTCAGGTCTGGCGCTCTTTTTGTAAGACCCTAGGGGCGTCCGCAAGTCTGACTTCAGGTTACCACCCACAGTCTAACGGCCAGGCTGAGAGGTGTAACCAGGAACTGGAGAACACCCTTCGTTGTGTCGTGGAGAGCAATCCCTCAGCCTGGTCTCAACATCTGGTGTGGGTGGAATATGCCCACAACGCACACAGATCCACAGCCACAGGTATGTCCCCGTTTGAAGCCTCTCTGGGATATCTTCCCCCTTTATTTCCCAGCCTTGAGACGGACATCACGGTGCTGTCTGTCCAGCACCACTTCCGGCGATGTCGACGCGTTTGGCTACAAACGAGGGCAGCACTTCTACGCACCGCAGCGCAGAACAAGAGGTACGCCGACCGACACCGTTCCTCTGCCCCGTCTTATCAGGTGGGCCAAAAGGTTTGGCTCTCAACAAGGGACATTCAACTGAAGAACATTCCCAGAAAGATGGCCCCACGATTCATTGGCCCTTTCACCATCACAAGAATCATCAACCCCACAGCAGTCCGCCTTCAACTCCCCAGCTCTATGAGGATCCACCCTACGTTCCACGTCTCTCAGGTGAAACCGGTCTCCGAGAGTCCTCTTTGCCCACCTACCGACCTCCCTCCACCCACCCGACTGATCGACAACCATCCCGCCTTCACGGTTCGCACCATTTTGGACGTCAGACGTCGAGGTCGGGGTTTCCAGTATCTCGTGGACTGGGAGGGATACGGTCCCGAGGAAAGATCCTGGATTCCCCGCTCATTCATTTTGGACCCAAGTTTGATCACCGCGTTCTTCAGAGCTCACCCCGAAAAGCGCCTCAGGTCGCCTGGAGGCGATTCTTGAGGGGGGGGTAATGTGAGAGTAGCTCTGCTGCAGCTTCCAAGATGGCCGCTAACGACCT
>NW_023625000.1:0-3510 GCF_014905685.2 Nematolebias whitei
TGACAAAAACTCTTTCTGTAGTCAGAAATTGAATTGACACCATCTGAGCATTGGTGGGATAGAAGCGTAAGATCCTTTTTGATCAGCTCCTCTTACTGTATGGGCTGAATGAACAAAGATTTCAACCTCAAAATTTGTCCAAGCAGGAGTTGTCAAGGAAAGTAAACTCATTCCGATGAGTTGGTATTTTATGAAGGATACCCTTCCTGAGGTCACCTGGGCTCAAACCTGCAACCTCAGGATCACAAGTCTGTAACAAGGACCAATGAGCTACAGCAGAACTTTTTTCTGCTTAGTGTGTATAGAGCTTTATGGAAATCATATATATAAATAATATTAGACAGCATGTTGGCTATACCTAGAATTGAATAACAGGCTATTTCACAAAAATGCCATTTTGTTCCTCAAGACACCACCTTCATCAGTGGCTAAATCATAAAGCTTTCTGCAGCTTGTTTCTTACACTGAACTGAGAAATAATTGTGTTGATATCAGACTGAAAAGTATTTCCCCTGCTGCTCAAGCTGTCACAGGCTAATCACCAAAAAGGGCCTCTTTTGGTACAAACTCACACCCAAATACATCCATTTTGCTTCAGCACTGTTACAACACATCCTTTCAAGTGGCACCAATCACTTCTGTGGTGAATGTAAGGAATACAAAACAAATCTGAGTTTTAGTACTTGGCACTAGAACTGAAACAGCCAAATAGAGTTAATAAATGAATGTAAATACCCCTTATTCAATGGCATATATGATGATAAATAACCACACAAATCTTACATTGCAGATGAATAACAAATCTGTAATAAAACGACTATTGTACTTTTTGTTATTTACATATAAATACATATAATTGTATGTATGTTTATGATGATAAATTAGCTAAGCTTGTTTCTGTTGATTTGTTGTTAAATTGAAACAGACTTGTGAAGAAATGAGCAATTTCCCCAAAGAACGCTTGGAAATTTTGCAAGGTCCACCAGTGGCTGACCTGTCATCAATCACTGCACAGCAGCACAAACTTGAAGGCCTGCAGGAGGTTGAGAGAATCAAAAAGATGCCCAGCGGTAGTTGACAGATTACCCTCACCCTTTTGACAACCTACCAGAAAAGAGATGAACTAATGTGAGAAGTGAATGGTGGTTTTTGGATCAGACATCAAAGAGAGTGCATGTGATGTTTGCCACGAACCAATAAATGAGGTGAACCTCAGTCATGCCAAATAGAGGTAATTAGACATAAACTCTGAAGCCTTCTGCATGGTTAGCTTTCTACTTAGTTTGCTATGCCTGATTTGCATTGCTGTTGTTGGACTAAGAACCTTTTATTAACAAACAAATAAATACATAAAGCAACAACAAAAACAACAACAACAACATGAGATATTGTGTTATCGAAGCAAATTCAGATGACAACAAAGGTTAAACTAACCCTTGAAAAACATAAAATTAAACAAATATTTCAACAGAACATCAATATAGTATGGTATATAAATAAAAAAATGCTATTATTAAGAATAAATTGAAAATAATACAAAAAAAAACAGAAAGGAAAAAATTACCCTACAAAGATTTCACATCAAAGCCAGAGAGAAAAGTTGAGTTGAGCAGTGACATGATTATCTACCTTTTGTACATAATTTCGTTCCACCTCATGTACCACATGTGGTGAAACGACAATAAATCTACTTGAACGTGAACTTGATGTACAGTCTGAGAGGTGCGTATAAGGACAGGTAAGCTGTTCCTTAGATAAGAAGCAAGGCCTGCAAAGCCTCAATCACTATGGTTTCTTAATCTCAGTCTCAGTCTAGGGCAAATTGTCTGCTCAAATGCAATGTTCTTACAAGCATGTGCATATGATGAGATCGGAAAAATAAGATGGAGGTACTTTCACAAAATGATGGATAGTGGTTTAAAGGAGGACTCAAATTCAGGACACATGTTTCATGAGATTAGACAAAACAAGACTTTTTTTTTTTTTGAGTCGTTGGGTACTGCAAAACCATGTCAGGTAAGACGATAATGCAAACAGTTAGACCTCTTTTGTATTTGCTAAAATTGAAGACACCTCAAAGACGAAACTCACAGGGAGAGCAAGCTTCGACACAGATCTGATGACAGTTTGTCCATTTCAAACTTTGAAAATACGCTAACCAATAAAATATCTAAATTAACTTTTAGGTGGATAGGAAATCAATGAAGAAATGGTATGGCTGGAAATGTGTTCATGCTTGTTTGTACCAATTAAAGGAGTAGCCAGGCTCAGACATTATTCTCCAAACATTAATTCAGTGCTTGTTGAACCAAGTACAGCTTTGACTTTGTCTGGGTAAGCTCAGAGTTGCAGAAATCTCAATTTTTTTGGGTGATCGTTTAAATCGCCATCTGAGTGAAAGTAAAGAGTTTTGTCAGTGGTAGCTTTAGATGCATATTGTCCAAAGTTTTGGGCTGGGGTCACTTGAGAGACATCATGTTTGTCCTGAAGCCAAACTGGCATTTAGTTCCCTGTCACAAAAATACAAACTGTTAGATAGGGCTTAATTTGTAAACTGGTTGATGCCGGAACAGTGGGCAGGCAGGTGGAGTTAGGGTTGAGGGGTTGGGGAGGGGGGTCCATGAGTCCTCTCACAGAAAATTTTGAATAACAGAGATGCCATTTTCTGCATTTTGGTGTATTTTAACGGATTGTTAAACATCAGAATTTAACTACATTTGTAGACACAATAAAATTACTATTTTGTAGAAGAACAGCAGGTTGTATGTGAATAGAGCAGCTCCGATTCTGTCAGGTGTCCTAAACCCCCTTCTCCCTCCCCTCACGGTTTTGAGGCTGAGCTGAACCCTTCTCCGCTGAATTCAATACTCTTGTTCCAGTCTCGTGGCACCGTTTGAAGCACCTGAAGGCTTCAATTCTCGGTTGTCGGACAATCCATCCATCCATCCATCCATCCATCCATTTTTTTTATTAAAGTAAATTGGACTGTCTTTTTGACATTTTGATTGCTGTTGTTATTTTGACAAATTGATGTGTACCTACGGCACATTTGCAAATTTGCAAAGTTTCATGTTTTATGGCTAAGGCCAGTCAATCTAGATAAAATGCTTCTTTGGATGTCATTAACTCATATAATTACTTTAATAAGGGGAAAAGGCATGCTGTGTAAAGACTCCAGCATACTCAAGTGTACTTCAGTCCACAAGGTCCGCACGTACCGGATTAGACTCGAAGTGGACGCCCGCAAGGCATGTCCATGCAAAGCTCAATTTTTACAACTGAATACGTGTACTCAGTGTCACAATATAAACTGGCCAGGGATGGACTGTTTTGTATGTGTCACCATTGTATTAAATTCCCCTTCTTCATCCATGATCTGGTTCAATAGCCTTCTCTTTTATTTTATTTTTCCCCAAGAGGCAAGCGATCTCTTCCTTCTCTTTCGTTGATACCATATCTGAAGAGATACGGCCTGATGTGTGGGCTGCAGGGCCAGCGCTCCCCTTTATA
>NW_023625001.1:0-3510 GCF_014905685.2 Nematolebias whitei
CAGGGCCCGCACGCAACTACACCAGGCTGCTTTGGTCTACCTTGACATGAATGTCCAGTTTTACGACTTTAGATGGTTTCTGCCAGCTCTCTCGCTCTTCCTGGCTCTGAGGCCGGCGCACACTGGCTCCAGTGGTACCAAACGTCCCCCTTTCCTCTGAGGCGGACTGCGTGGGACGTTCTCTCTGTCACCTGATAGGGGCCCGTCCACCTGGGCTCCTGCCACTTCCTTTTAATGACCCTCAGCAAGACCCACTCCGCGGTGGGGAGACCAGGTTCCTCTGGTCTTTCTGTCAGGCTCTGTTTGTGGTGGACCTGCTGAGTAAAGTTAGACACTAATGCTTTTAACTCATCAAAGTATACCTTATGGTCCATCTTACGGTCCTCCTCACTGGTCAGTGAGCATACGGTTGGTCCAGGAAAGGGTCTACCTGTAGTTAACTCATAGGGAGAAAAGCCAGTTCCATTATTAACAGAAGTTCTCACGGTCATTAATGCTATTGGTAATGCTTCCACCCAGTTTAATTTAGTCTGTGCACAGATTTTGCCCAATTTTTGTTTTATGTTCTGGTTCATCCTTTCGACCTTCCCTTGAGACTGGGGATGGTACACGGTTCCAAAAGCATGTTTTAGGCCTAACATTTTTTCCACAGCCTGCAGATCTGTGTTTTTAAAATGTGTACCATTGTCTGATCTGATTTTTCCTGGGAAACCGTGTCTGGGGATATAATGGTTAATCAGAAACTTCACCACTGTTTTGCTGTCTTCTCTTCTTGCAGGTATGGCTTCTGGCCACCCTGTAAATGCGTCAACACACATCAATACATATCTGAACCCTTTAACAGGTTCCAACATATCAGTGTAATCTAGAATCACCTCCTGTCCCGGTCGGTGCAGGAGAGGAAAAGAACCTCGTTCAGGTTTTACTGTAGGTCGAATGTTGTACTTTAAACAAACGTTACAGGTGTCAACATATGCTGTTACCATATCTTTTAGATGAGGGTGCCACCATTGTTGAAGATTCCTTAGCATTTGTCTGCATCCCACGTGTGCTAATCCATGTGCTTCCTGAAATACTGCCTGTTTTAAAGTCATAGGCAAGATCCACTTCTGATTTGGTCCTATCCATACTTTAAACTCCCCTTTTTTCTGACCTCCTCTGTCAAACCATAATGTCTTTTCCTCTGGGGAGGCTGTAGTCTGAGCCTCTGCTACATTTTTCTCATCCCAATGATTCACTTTCTGACATTCCTCTTCCACTTTCATCATCTGGACTCTTGGCAAATAGCCAGCAGCTATCTTGGCTGCTCTGTCAGCTTGCCTGTTTCCTTCCGCTGTGTCTGATTGTGTAACATCATGACCTTTGCACTTCACAACCGCCACTTTTGCTGGCAACATCAAACTGTCAGCTAAATCCTTAATGAGTTCCTCATGTTTAATTGGTTTGTTACCTGCTGTTCGAAAACCTGCTCTTTTCCACTGTGGTAACTGAACATGAACTACACCATAAGCATACGCCGAGTCTGTGTACACTGTAACCTCTTTTCCTTTGCTCATTTTCAAAGCCTCAACGAGTGCCTGAATTTCAGCTTTTTGAGCTGACTGATTGCTGCTTGAGTTATAAGGAGGGGGAGCTGAACTACCCACTTCCTCACTCTTTGTTTTAGGCTGCTCCACAAGTTGCTGTTTTTTCAACAAATGGGACGAACCCTGTGCCACAAAGACCAATTTCAACCACTCTTTTCTTTCATATTTAACCTCCCTCATTAACTTTCTGTATTTACCTTTCTGCAGGGCGTTTGCCTCTCTTTTTTGCTTGTCAAACTTATCCTCATCTCTCGAGCATTCCTTAATCTTTTCCCACATTAAAGATATTACATCCTGTCCTTCTTGAGCATTATTTTCTATTTTTTGTAATTTTTTCACGAGAGCTTTTTTTAACTTTTTATTATATTCCAACATCGCTAGTGCTTGTCCCACAACTTCAACTTGCTCCTTTACCGGTTTAAAACTTTCCTGCTCGCACTTTTGTAACATGACACGCTGTGCCTCTGTGTCCATTCTCTCAGGAAATTTTGACACACACCACACCTCTTTGTTTTATTGTCACTAGAAAATTCTGGAACTTTTTTTAGACTCTGGAACTTTTTTTTTCTACACATTCATACTGTGGTCTTATATTTGACAAAGACACAAACAAAAAAATAAACAAACAAGATACTGACCACTTATTTCAACATTCACGCGAGTCACAGACGCCAGAAATATCACAATGGTCACCCTTGAAACTGTTGTTGTTTTTTTGTTTTTTTTTAAAACAAAATGTGTTGACTTCCCTTTTAATATCTTAGAAGACAGCAATAGTTGTGAACCTGTGACTTCTTATACTCACCACAGATCATAAGTTATTTTATTCAACAAATCTAATTATTAGTGCTGATTTTATTTTAATCTATTCGGTGCGTGCGTCGTATTTAATTAATTACTATCCCACCCAGTCCCGCACTTACTTAATGAACTTCCAATTTTTAAGTAAGTTTAAATTAACACTGTTTTCAGTTAGACACCAACCTAACAAGTTTACAGTTCAACTTAGTCTCAGAGTTACAGGGATGACGGCGAATAAATGATTTATCCTACAACCCCACCCCCTCTGGTCCAGAGCCCCGTCGGACTCTGGTAGGCTCGACTACTGCGTGATTTATCTGGGACTGGTTTTATTACTTTATCTTACTTTTATCTTATTCTTACAGTCGACGTAAACTTCTCTATTTAAAACTGTTTATTTGGGAGTCACACACACTGAGCAAATTTGCCTATAGTAAGCCCAATTTACAGATTTCGTAATCAACAGGCTCTGCTTACCTTTTCTTTATGGCGCGCCGCAGATCAGTGTGATGGACTCGGTAACTGTTTTTCAAATCTCGGTGGGACCTCCATTTTGTTGTGTTTTTTCTCTTATTTCTCCACCCGAGCTCTGCTGTTACCGGTCATCCTGCAGGAGGAGTCAAGACACGCACTCAGAATACGACAAACGCACCTTCAAGTTTACGAATATTTAATAAGCAAAGAAAGTCAGAAGTCACAGATTCACAAGCATAAACAGTGGATTAGTTAAATGCAGTCATTATTTTAACATATAATTAAATGGATGCGCATCCATTAAACTATACGATACAACCTTGTTAAGGAGGAATCTGAAGTCGACCGTCTCTCTGCTCCTTCTGGCTGACTGCCTCGAGGAGAAACCGCACTTTTCTTTGTCTAAAAACAGGGCGTTCCTTCACACAGCAAAACTAACTTTTCACCGCGCTCTAAGCCTGCTGTCATGGGATTGGCCAGTTTCAAACCAATCAGAAGTGTGAGACATCGTGTTACATGATGTAAACAGGAACAGAAATCAATCTGTGGGAGCCTCTTCAAAGTAAAACAGGAAGTGGGTCAATTTCAAAGTAAAACAAGAAGTGGGAGTCAGATTCAACAAGGAACACAATCTTTATTTCACATCAAT
>NW_023625002.1:0-3509 GCF_014905685.2 Nematolebias whitei
GGGGGGGGCGTTCAGCATAAGGGAAGAGGTGCCTTTAGCTTTTTAGCTAGAGTGCCTGTATTGCATGCTGCTAGCTTAGCGTGACACATTTGAGTTGTGCGCCGTTTATACAAACAGTTTTTGAGTATGTGTGGGGGTGGGGGTTCAGCTTGAGAGAAGAGGCAACGTGAGCGCTACCTTTAGCTTTTTAGCTAGAGAGCGTGTATTTCGCACTGCTAGCTTAGTGCTATGTTAGTGCTGAGCGGGGTGCTCAGTTCTGTTGACGGGGTGGTGCACCCCGCTTATATAATGGTAGGGGAAACACTGTAAAGCCCCCAGTATACTGCCGCGTACGTCCACACGCAGAGGTACGCACGTACGTACGCAGAGGTACGAGCGTACCCCCCAGGACATGTCCGTGCAAAAGCTCAATTTTTACGACCGCGTACGCGGTGTCGCACAATATACTGCCCGACGAAGGACTATTATAGTATACTATGTTATAGTATAGTGGTTTAAGACCACTTTGGTCAGGATGACATTAATAAAACCCTGGCTTTGTGGAAGCAGAATATAAAGAAATGAAGCATGGCTCAAGACTTTTAGATAGATAAATGATAGATCAGGGCTATTGAACTGGTGGCGTGACTTCAATCTGGCCCACTTCATAAAAAAACAACAACAACAAGAAAAACAGAAACAAAAACCCAAACACAGAACCAAAAAGAAAAAAATATATATATTTTTTTTTTGGGTTCTGTGTTTGGGATTTGGGTTCAGTTTATTGCATTTAGGATTCAATGCAATACAATAAACAAATTTAAAAGATAACAGATCATTGTAAACTTTGGTTTATTTACTTAATGATTTTAATCGCTGGATGTCCGGCCCCCAAGCTGTTGGCTTTCAAACACTGTGGCCCCCTGAGCAGTTTTGTTGAATAGCCCTGAGATAAATGATGACTTTATTAATCTCAGAGGGAAATTTGGTTGTCATAGCAGAAATTACAATAGCAGCACAAAACAGCAGCAAGATAATATTAAGTACACAAAAGAAATTACAAAAACAGTAGGTGTCATGAAGTAGTAACATAGAATCAACAGTAGCAATAATACAATCCATATGAAGAAAAAAATAGATTGGTTAAAGATGAGTATAATTTATTGCATGATATATTTTATTTGCACATGATAACATTAAATTATGTCTTAACATCAACTGTGCAAATGTTTGCACAGTTTTGAACTTTAACATTTTGTTCTAACTCCGTGCTGTGTGTTTTCATACTAAATACTAAGTGTGAATTGAGTGCGATAATGTGTCTTTTAATAGTCCCTTGTTTCTCCATTGTGACCTTTTTCCAGATCAAACACCTACCCCCACGCGTTTCCTTAAGAACTGTGAGGAAGTTGGTCTGTTCAACGAGTTGGCCAGCTCTTTTGACCAAGATGAAGACGATAAGAGAGCCAAGAACTCTGTAAGAAAAACTGATGAGGACTTTTTCTGCTGTGTGCATCCCTGCGTGTTTTATTTTGTTCAGAAACCAGAGTGCTGCTGATGTTGTCCAAATAGACACATAATATTGTCTCACGTAATCTCTGCAGCCATTAGGCCTTCCACTAAGTGCCTTCTGTCTCTCTAAAACGTCAGCAGAAATATAATGGGAGGAAGGAAAACCAGTGAAACTGTGGCAAAAAAAAGGCTGTGTATGAGCTTAATAGTCATAATCGATACTTTTAGCTGAAAAATACCTTCAGTTTGTTTATTTGTGCTTTTCTCAAGTTTCTATAAAAGCTGTACACATTCTGAATAAATTTAAAATTTAAGCATGAACATAATGAACATTCAAACTAAAAAATGGAAGGTGTCCCTAAAGGATGAGAGACTTTAAGGCTGCCTGGTGGATAGCTGACCACAATGTGTATTTTCTCTTTTTCTATTCGCTTCAAAGACAAGAGAATTAACATGAAGTAACACCCATCTGATGGATAGCATACCAGTGAAAACATGTTTATGACTCCTCCACTTCATTTAGGCCGTTTCATTTCCAGGTGCAGAAGCTAAAACAACTTTGTTAAAGCAAATGTCTGAGCCACAAGCAAGATATGAATCTTTAAGTTTGAGTTTTAATCTAAGGTAACGCTAAGCCATGACTGAAAATTGTATTCCTACTTGAAGGGTTCTGTCATTAAAATAATCTGACACTGGTACACTAACAAAGATTACACTCTGTTTTTCAGCTTTATGCTATTTTAATTAAAACTTTTTCATAGTAGAAATTGCATTTTTATGCAAAATACTAAGCGCCGAATGATTGCCGCTAAACCTGAGCTATTAAAGTTAAAAGAAGCAGAACCTTGCAAAAATACTGGCTAAAAGCAAAAAACAGCAAAATGCTATGCAAGCCACAGA
The DNA here is from genome assembly GCF_014905685.2 of Nematolebias whitei. NCBI lineage: Eukaryota > Metazoa > Chordata > Actinopteri > Cyprinodontiformes > Rivulidae > Nematolebias > Nematolebias whitei. The sequence continues at coordinate 2,392 of NW_023625002.1, forward strand.
CTAAAAACTCCACAAGGCTAGCTAAAGTTTAAAAGTTGCATAATGTGCTGTAAAAAGCAGTAAAAAGTTGGTTAAAAGTTAAATTAGCAAACTCATATTAAAAGCTAAAAGTCACAAAACAAATAAAAATAGCAAAAACCGTGCTATAAGCTAAAATTTGCCAAAAGCTAAAAGGTGAAAGTAGCAAAAAGGCTAGCTAAAACCTCAAAGTACCATAAAAAGAGATCATGAGGTAGATTTGAAAGATATTTTTAAAGTATTAAAGAGAGTTCCAGGTATTTCCAAGGGAAGAATGTTTAAAAAAGTTAAATATTTTAAAAGGTATCAAAGTTACAGAAACTAAAAGTCACATCACCCTTTGTCTGACTGAAATGAACGTTCGAAATATGAATGGCTAAAAAAGCATAACGTACGCAGAAATAGTTAGATTGCAAAAATGTATGGAAAAACAAAAGAGAAAATGGGGAAAACACATGTGAATGCTGACTCAGCAGTCACACAATTTCCTAAAATGCATTTTTGTTAAAATTATTCTGGAATTTTGTTTATAGATTCAATTCAATTAAATTCAACCTTTATTTATACAAGTTAGTCTCATGGAGCCTCATTTACAAGATAGACCTTATTTGAACAAAGAACACAGATGAGGTACAGACTACAGTAGAAAATCATAAAAAAACATATAAAATGAAAAGTAAATGGAAGAAATTATACATTAAAAAAAAACTTGCTTGAAATATTCTTAAATATGATCTATTATAAGTCTGAATCCAAACAAAGCTGTAAAGGCTCTTAAGTCTTTCCATGAGTGCTGATCTTTACATCAACTTCAATGTTCAGGTCATCCGGACAGTTTCTTTTTTCTTTTTTTGATGAGACGTTTCATCCTTCATCCAATGGACTTCTTCAGTCTGAGGAGCCACAAACAAGCTGGAGTATTTAATTATGTAATTTAATTATGTAATTTAATTATATAAGTTAATTATGTAAGTTAATTATGTAATTTTGTTGTGCTTGGGTGCAATGACAATAAAGCTGATTCTGAGTCCCACAAATACCACACTCCCATTGTAATAATAATAATAATAATAATAATAATAATAATAATAATAATAATA
>NW_023625003.1:0-3508 GCF_014905685.2 Nematolebias whitei
GAATTGAAGAACCACTCCCCCTCATCTGTCTTATTCGGGTTCGGTTCCGTTCGACTCGAAGAGCTCCGCTCCGTCTCCGACATGTGCTACGTGCCTGCAGCGCGATACAGAAGAAGCCATTCACAGCCAGGGGACTGGGCGTGACGTCACGGGGAGTGGGCGGGGCCCCATGCTGCTGAACTTTTACCCAAAGAATTACTGTGTGGCAGGCCGTTATAGCATATAATCAAATCACTCCTCTCTGGCCATTGGAATATAAACCATGCGCGTAGCCAGGGGGGGTTCGGGGGGTTCGAACGAACCGCCCACTTTGCCAATGAAGTCCCACCTACAACTCCCGCGAGATATAGAACTGCGAGGTGAAGACGACGTTCACGCTGTCCTGGCTTGGAAGGCAACACGGTGGATTCAAACGGTAAAATTACATTGTGGTTTTTGATTCAACTGTTCATTTGTGTATTTAAAGTAGTACCGTTTGATGTTAGAGAGATTAGAAGTGGGTCACGTTTTTATAAGATATGGGATAATGCTAAAACATGCTATAGCTAAGCTAAGTTTGTGACGACGATTTTCGCCATGTTTTTTTTCCTTGTTTTTGTCTATTTCCGCCATGTTGGGAACAGTAATTTATCTGAAATTGGTACCAGTGTCACCCCCATTCTATCCCTAAAGCTAAGTTTACAGTGATAGGACACAGTTAATCACAGGAAGCCTGAAACGGAGCGTCCATGTTTTTTCTAAACAAAAGCTACAGGCCTCAGGCTTAGTTTGGACAGGATACATGTATACAATAACTTAGCAGTGTTGAATATGGTGAAAAATAAATGTTTGGATAATTTTTCAAAAGAACAAACATTCAGAAAAACTGTTTTTCAGGTTTCTGTGCTGGATACCAACCTTGATGGGTAGGTGCAAGCAGACATCATACATGCACATACAATGGTAATACTCTTTAGCATTTTCACTATAAAACAGGGATAAAACATCAAAATAAAACCAGTTCTTTGCTTTGTCATTTAATATTTTTTTGTTTGTTCTTTGTTTTGTTTTTTTGTCACAGGTGTCTGAGATCCAATGTGTGTACACATCTCTGAGGGAAGATGTCAGGGAGTCATTCCAACTGGTCTATGACCAAGCTGTGCGTATGGCTGACAAAGTGGGTGTGACACCATGCAAGCCCCGCATCACAAAGCGTCAGCAGCACCGGAGCAACATTCCATCTGAAGATGTGTTCAGTCACTACAGGCTGAACCTTGCCATTCCATTCCTTGAACACATCATAACAAACCTGGAAGCTCAATTTTCTTGTAAGAATTTTACTCTTGTGAAGATTTACAAACATCTAACTACTTGACTCTGTAACTGGATATGCCATCTGTTTGCATGTTGTTTGAACATTTTAAACCAAATACACTCACTCATGATCTCTAACTCCAATTAAGAAATTTATTTTTAAAAGGAAAATTGTTAAGTCAACTTGCACTTTTGAGACTTTTTATTTTATATACATATTATGAAGGTTGTTTTACAACGTTTTTGTTTTTCCCCAGACTATTAGCATTTTTGTTTTCATACATATTTTTTTTTATCAATAACATCTAGTGCTGAAGAAATATAGTAGTAATAATCTTCTTAGGATAAATGACAATATGCATACATGTAATGCTGAATCTGCTGGCAAAACATTTTTGTAATAAACATCACAATTTTATGCAATTAAAATAACAAAAGTAATCAGAACTACAGTCAATGCAGTGAATGACTGTTATGTCTGGAAATGGGTGTTTTTAAAGCAATATCAACTTTATTTTTCATGTATAATATCATTTTAATGTTAAAAAGCATAAAAAAAACTAATTTTGTATGAAGCCACCACCACTTTTCAAAGACCCAAGGATTTTTTTTCAGCCTTTGCAGTGCGCCCTCTGGTGGAGAAACATTATATAGGCATACACACTTGACTCTCTTTTTATCCAGCCATCACTCCTGTGTTCCAGTGGCATTTTCTGTTAGTCAGTCCAAATTGATCAATTTGATGAACATATTTTCTTTTCATTTTGAAACTAATTTGACTACATAAGTGTGAGCTTTCTTGGTAAAATACATGTTAATTGGTTGACCCAAAACTTTTGAACAATTGTGTACATATTACAGAGGTCATAGAGCATACAAATAAAAATTTAATACATTTTAAAAAATTACAGATAAGTTAAAAATTACATATAAAACTTGAAACTTAAGTATGTTTCTTACAAAGTTTCTTTCTTGTACTCAGCCCTGTCTGCCACAGCTAGCTCCTTGTTGGGACTAGTGCCATCTGTGATATGCAATCGTCATCTCGACACCACAGAGATTGTGAGCATGTATGCCGAAGACCTACCCAGTCCAGAACTTGTTGACCAAGAGATTACAAGGTGGAAGTTGAAGTAAGTTATTTTGAAGTTAAGCACCTGAGAAGCCCATTTTAGAAATTGAATGTTACAACATTGCTATACAGAACATTTTTGTTTAAATTGTTCTGCTAGGTATGGCAGAGTGCCTGGGTCACAGAGGCCGAACACCCCTGCAGGTTCCATTAAAGAGTGTGACCGAGACCTGTACCCCAACCTGCATGTCCTACTTCAACTGGCCTGCACACTCCCTGTCACCTCCTGCGAGTGTGAGCGCAGTGCCAGTGCCCTTCGTCGACTGAACAGCTACATGCGGGCATCAATGGGGAAGGAGCGTCTCTCATCACTGGCACTACTTCACATTCACTACAGCAAACACATTGACCTTGACAGAGTTGTTGATGTGTTTGCAAACAAACACTCGAGGAGGATGGAGCTGGACTCACTTGTCTATCCAGAGATATAAGATGTTGGACAAAACTGTCTTATGCATTGTAAAAAAAAAAAGGTTTTGCAAAACTACATTTGTCTTGAGAAATTTTAATCTTACTCTATAGTGTCATTTTTTTATGTGTAGATGTGGATTGTATTGTATTTTTCAATTCATTAATTTCATTCATAAAAAACAATGTCTAACAAAGCAAAGTAAAAAGATGAGTTATTTTTGCAATTGAAGTAATGTTATTTGCGGGCTTAGTTTGCATTTATGTTGTTAGAGTTAAGGAGTGGTACTGTGCCTTTAAGAGGATGACGTCTTTCATTCTTCTTCGGTGTTTTTTTTTTTTTTTTTTTGTGTATATTCGGGCGGGACTCGGGAGTACCGAAGTGTTCGTTCGTGTCTGGGATGAGTTCTGAATAGAAGACTGGACACACACGCTATTCCCCTCTCAGTGTGTTGCTCTTTCTCCACTCACAACCGCCTATTTGGTAACACAGATTTACCTCACACAGCAGTGTTTTAACTAGCTAGCTAATTAGCTTGTTTACACATTTGAAGTTATGTGTACCACCGCCAATGAACCAATCAGAGTAGTCCTACAGGTCCACTTTTTCTTCAAACGAACCGCCCCTCATAAAATCCTGGCTACGCCTATGTAAACGTTATATTTTATTTTTTT
>NW_023625004.1:0-3508 GCF_014905685.2 Nematolebias whitei
GATGCAGACATCTGCACCTCTGTGTCTCTGCCTGAATCTTCTCTATGGTTCTCTGGGGTTTAGGGCTCTGATCATCTCCCTAATTCACATGAGAACAAAACATCAAAAATAACATGGTTGTGTTATTATTGATCAAAAAACATTATCTAGGCTGAGAGATAAAAGTTTAACTGGTCAACAAAATCCTTTAAAGTTTAATTTACCTCCAACATACATGCAGCTCCACTGTAGAAAAAGGCAGCAAATTTTTAACAACAAAGTCTGATTGTCCCGTGGCCCCCACCTCACTTTTCTTTTGTCCTCACATCTGGGTCAGAACCTCCTGTGAGGAGAACATGAACATAAACAGTGAACATTAGTGAACTGTTTAAGCAGATGACTGTAAGGATGAGCAGCTTTACAAGCTAAGATTTATGTTACTGTCAATCTTTAGTTAGCTTCTGAGTTTAGCTAGCTACGTAGATAAAATAAATTTACACACTAATATGTTAAAGTTGGCGTTACATGGATCATAGTTTATTTCCCCGCGATATACAGGTCCTTCTCAAAAAATTAGCATATTGTGATAAAGGTCATTATTTTCCATAATGTAATGATAAAAATGAAACTTTCATATATTTCAGATTCATTGCACACCAACTGAAATATTTCAGGTCTTTAATTGTTTTAATACTGATGATTATGGCATACAGCTCATGAAAACCCAAAATGCCTGTCCCAAAAAATTAGCATATCATGGAAAGGTTTTCTAAACAAGCTATTAACCTAACAATCTGAATCAATGATGTAACTCTAAACACCTGCAAAAGATTCCTAAGGCTTTTAAAAACTCCCAGCCTTGCTCATTACTCAAAACCACAATCATGGGTAAGACTGCTGACCTGACTGCTGTCCAGAAGACCATCATTGATACTGTTGGATTTAATATTTTATACCTTTTTATAATTCCTATCGAGCATTCAAATGTCATGTCATATAGTGTGTGCGTGTCTTTCTTCCAGGGTTGAACTATGTTTATAGAAAATGTTTGCTAATTCTAACTAGTTGACCTTTAAATATAATCTCATAGGAGCTAAAGATAATTTTACAAGTTCACATTTGATAGATTACAAGCAATCAAATCAGGCCATAAAGCTAGAACACATCTCTTTAATTTAGACAATACAGTTTGACTAAGTAAAATCCAACTGAAACTAAACTAAAACAAATATAAAAATGATCCAAATAAAAACACAAACATGAGTTGGATAATAATTAAGTTATTAATTATTCCTAGAAATAAACTACTTTATTTCTAATCAGTTGGTATCACTAAGGTATAATCACGTTAAACAAACAGTGTTAACAGTTTAAACGCAGACAAGGAAAATAAGATGAATCTGCCTCAAAAAACAGAATCACCAGGCCTTCAACAGATATTGAATTAACACCCATGAGGTAGGTAATAATTAATAGTTATTAATTATTACGTATAAACAATTTAGACACGAATCATTTTGTATCCCTAAAAGTATAATAGCAAGTTAAACTTTAAACAAAAGCCGATTTCGGTGTACCAAAACTTATCTGAAATATAGACGTTAACGTCCTTGAGGGGGCGGGCTAAGAGTCGTAACCATAGCGACAGAAGCTGAACCAATCAGGAAGCTAGCCTTCTCAAACGGGGATAAAAGGCCGGAAATGACACACGCCCACCGAGCATTTCCGGGAGGCGCACACGGCGACGGTTCGTTCTTAATGCTCCATTTATATGCATATATCTTATTAATGTAATTGTTTGTCTCTGAATATCTGTAACCCATGTTGTGTCAAATAAATATTTTATACGAAGGACGACGCCTCAGCCATTTTGAACACGACGTGGTACTCTAGCCACAACAAATGGTGACCCGATGTGCGGCGAGGCGACGCGGCCTACACTGAATTGGATTGAGGTGGCTTGCGGTGCACACACAGAGAGAGGAACTGGGCCCATTACTTTCAGGTAAGCTGGTTAACTGTTTGGACCTTAAGGTCCGGAGTTTCTGGCTATTCGGCCGTAAACCAAATTATAACTAAATTCAAATTCCTCTGTTGGTGTGCATGCGGCCATCTCCGGAAAATAAAGATGGTTTTATTTAAGCTAACTTCCGGTGATTCGTGTTAATTCTGACGAGGTGGGTTACGATATTCAGACAGTTTAAGCGCCGAACGCTTTCTTTGACGGTTAGGTAGTTTTCGCAAGTGTGTGGACTTGTGCCGGTGGACGGCGGAAGGCCTGCCGGGGTCACGTGGGTGACGAACCATTTTCCCTCAGTTTACAGCAGATCTGGCCATCAAAGCCTTAATCTGACGGGATTAAGGTTCCGAACGTCTCACAAACGTCTCGGGGCTGAGGTGCGGGTTCTCCTCCGGCTGTGTCGACTGCGGCCTAAACTGGACTCCATTGATAGTTTAGCTTTGAGGGAAAATGTGAACAGAATAGAGAGTTTACCAAATTTCATGTGATCAGGGATCGCATTAGTTTTAGGACGTTGTAATAACTTTTGTTTGCGCCGTGTTTTGTATGTCGTGTGAAGGCTTCAAGGCCGGGACACGTTGGGAGAGACGTAACAATGAAAAAAGGGGGGAGTGAGCTGTGTGTGGGGCGGAAGCTCAGGGTTACTTTTCTCTTTTTTCTGTGTGTGTCTGTGTGTGAGTGGAGCTTCCATATCCTGACCGCAAGGGGGTGCTGTTGTGTAAGACAAGGACAAGTCTGGACTGTGGGTTGGTCCATCCCACAGACTTGGCTCAAGGACAGAGGGGACATCACGTGTACGAGCTGTAATTAACCAGGAGATGGAGTCAGAGTGAGTCAGCTGGAGAAGGTTGAATCATCTTGGAGTCAGATTAGACGGTAGAGGGTTGAGATGTCAAAGCGACCGAGTGGAAGAGAAATATTGTAGGGGTGGTCTTGGTGGTACTGAACAAATTAGATTAACTTTCTTCTTGGAATTGACAATAAACTCAGGTTTTAAACTCAACTGCAAAACAACAGAATAAAATAAGTAATAGACAAAATCCTTGACACTTGTAAAATATAGAATTTTATTCTGGTCAAAGAAAATCTTACCGGACTCAAATTGAAAAACTTAGATTAAATTAATCAGTCTTCACTAAACTCAGATTGAAATACTTGAGTTAAATTAATCAGTCCACATGAGTTGTCACATATTGGAAATGTTTAGCGTATAGGAGCTGTTTCCTTTTAAGAGCTGCCGGAACTGGGTTAATTATGGGACAACAACAATTCTAGTGGGTAAATGGCATGACTCTAACTTTGTGACTTGAGATTTCACACAGGTCCTAGGAGTGCAAAAGGACGACAGAGAGGTGTACATGGTGAGTTTAAGAAGTTTTACTTTGTGAACAAAGGGCATGTACACGTTTTTGTGCAGTGTTCATGGACTCTGTGAGGTCTTGAAGAGTATACATAGTCTTAATTGATTTGTATTAAAAGTATTTTGTTTGTGATACAGTGAGAAAGCAT
>NW_023625005.1:0-3508 GCF_014905685.2 Nematolebias whitei
TCTGAGAGCAGCAGGTTGTTCAGACAGGCAGCTGTCACTCACACTTCAGAGCAGTTGAACATTTTCAGCCATTCATCATAACTCTTACATCACCTGGTCACATAAATAAAACATGGCTTACCAAGAAGGCCAGAGCTCACCTCCAGCACCTGGAAGACAAGTTAAAGGTTTAAGACCAGCAACTTTTCAATGAACTAAAGATATTTTACATCTTCCAGTTGTCACTTCTCATTAGTAACACTGCTACAGAGGGTTGGCAGCAGTGGGTTGCAGGAGAAATAATTACTCTTTGCACTGTAGGAGCTCTGTGGTCCACCGGACAGAACCAGAGCTCAAACTGTGCCGACAGAACGGAGCCTTCTGTTAACTGTCTCTATAAAACCATATTTTTTGCCCTTTAATGTCACAGTTTGTTGCATAATTTAAATTCCCTGCGACTTATTCGCCAAAGCAACGTATTTATGGATTTTTTCCATATTTATAAACCACTTTTTGGTTGAGATCCGACCGTTTTCATTCATTCTGACTGAAAATATTGAACACTACCATTTTCAGCTGCTAGATGGCACCCGAGTTGTATGGCATGCTGTTATAATATGTAATAACTTGTCTGCTGGATTCCTTACATGGAGAACTTTACAAATTGGCTTTTTCATGCATGTGAATGTTTCTGTAAAGTGCCCCGAGACAACTTTGTTGTGATTTGATGCTATACAAATAAACTCAACTGAATTAATAGCATGGCTATTAATGACACAATCGGCTTGCCATACCATGGCACCTTTGTCCAGCACACCTGGAGCAATCGTCAAATCAGCTTCATTTCTCTGCACCGCCCCGGTGAAATGCAGCTGATTTGATTATTAAAGTGCATTTATCAACTAGAAGTTCAACTGAGACAACTTTACTATAATGTCGAGCAAACAAATTATTTGTTTAGGTGGTTATCTTGTTAAAATCCTCCGTGCACGCTCCCGCAGCCAATCTGGCAGTCAAATTCATTTTTGGCACAACACCGGTCCACATTTTGGGTTGTCAGCGGTGACGCATTAGATGCAACGTGTACGGGGTAGAGATGTATTTATGGATTTTTCCACTTTATTAGACATATTTGGTCTGACGCAACTTACAGGGAGAAGTTACGTGTACGGGGTAGTGATGCATTTATGGATTTATCCACTTTTAGACATATTTGGTCTGACGCAACTTACAGGGAGAAGTTACGTGTACGGCGGAAAATATGGCAAATATTTTACTTCATTTATTTTTACATCCCATCAGAGTTCTGTTGCAGCACAAAAGGCTTGACTGTGATGTTCTGCAACGAAGGTCTGACAATCGTCTCCAACAGATTATTAATTATTATTAATATGTTTATTATTAATCCAGCTATTAATTAATTATTACCAGATTATTAATCAGTCACCTGCAGGCATTTCTTCTGTCATCTTCCTGCAGAAGCTTCGGGTCAGGAGGTCGTCTCTGCAGCAGCAGAAACACAAGAGAATTGGGATTGATTCCTCCTATTCACCAATTAACCTTAAACAAAATGTTTAAATGCATGTTTCAGCTCGTTTACGGGGACTCCGAACACGGACAGAAAGGAGACCAACGATGTCGGATGCTGACGTTCTTTAGCACCGGCATTTGAACAAACCAGCCGATGAGCAGCTGGCTGCAGATACATCAGTGCTGCTGCATTCACCAACAACAAATAACTTACCACAAACATCAGCTGCTGACACTCTGCCGACACATTGACCACCTGGAAATAATAAAAAAAAAAGATGCAGACATTTTAGCTTGATATATGCAAAGTTAACCAATTCCTTAAATTCACGACAGAAACATTGTTGTGGAAAAAATAGCAACTTCAGTAGAATTTAAGATGACTGTTGAGAAAACTTGGGCTCCAGATGTGCGTGCACTAAAGTCGAAATGAACAAAATACACTGCCTGGTCAAAATAAAGTCTCCACCTGGATTTAACTCAAACAGGTCCGAGCCTCCTGCTGGATCATCACTGCACGGACGATTATGTTTCAGCTGCAACAAGTTATTTAACTCCAACTGGTGCAAAGAGTTGCTTCTCATTTCTTCAACAACATGAAGAAAGACTCGTGGTGGTCGTGGAGAAGATGTCAGTCTGTTTGAGAAGGGTCAAATCATTGGCATCAAGCAGAGGAAACATCTCAGGAGATTGTAGAAACTAAAACTGGGTTAAGAACTGTCCCAACACATTATTAAAAACTGGAAGGACGGTGGGGACTCGTCTTCCAGGGAGAAATGTGGCCAGAAATAAATCCTGAATGATGGTGATCGTTGAAACGTTTGTTGAAATCAAATGGAAGAAGAACACCAGCAGCACTCGAGCTGTGGTTAACAGAGACAGTAAGAACATTTCCACACACACAATGTGAAGGAACTCAAGGGACTGGGACTGAACAGATGGAGTCTTAAGAAAACCACTAATGGTTCCCGTTTTTATACATTCACCTTAGAATGTAGCTGGTTTTTGTTACTTCTTTTTTTTTTAGCCAACCTATTTGTTAAAATAATAATAATTTTGTATGTCTTTTTATAACTGTTTATTGTTGTCCCTGTTGTCATCTTTCTTTGTTGAAATCAGGTCTCTCTTGTAAAATGAGGCCTCGAGGCTCAATGGGATTAACCTGTCTAAATAAAGGTCGAATGAAAACTAACCAGTGAGGCCAACTGGAAAAAAGGCTTCAATTTTCTAGTGAGCATAAAGATTGGACTGTGGAGCAATGGAAAAGGTCATGTGGTCTGATGAGTCCAGACTGACCCTGTTCCAGAGTGATGGTGCAACATCATCAATGAAAGATCTTGGTGAAACATTAACGCAACACTGGATGAAACAGATCTCGTGACATTGTAGAAGTTTATTGAAACAATGACACAGTGAATGCATGATGTGATCAAAGATAAAGGTGGTCCAACCAAATATTAGTGCAACCTTTTTTTTTTTTTTGGCCAGGCAGTAAATAATTCATACCTGCAAACTCAGAAGGGATGAAGTTAATGATGTGCACATGTGGCGTGAATGACAAGAAACAAACTCTGGATCTTTTTTTGTTTTTGTCTTGGAACCGTCGAAGCAGCTGCACCGTCCCGACAAAATGCAGCTCATTTGACCATTAAAGTGCATTTATGAAGTAAAAGTTCAGCTGAGACACAACTTTACTATAATTTCAATTTCAAGTAAACATTCATTCAACCTTTAGTTATACAGGTTAATCCCATTGAGCCTCAGGCACTTACAACAGAGACCTGATTTGATTAACAGAGCGATGACAACAGTGGACAACGATAAACAAATCATAAAAGAGGAATACAAATTTTAATTTTTTTCTTTTTATAAATTAAAATAAAATGGCAACCAAAAGGACAGTCAAAAGTAGCTAAAACATCAGCTAGATTATAAGGCGTGTATTTATAAATAATAATAATAATATTGAAAACAATAAATAATTGTTTATAGGTGTTTA
>NW_023625006.1:0-3508 GCF_014905685.2 Nematolebias whitei
GGTTTTGACCTTAGGCTTAGTCTTGACATCAGGTTAAGTTCACTACAGTCCCCCCTTTGGAAATCATCACCTGTCCATGGGGATGAATTCCAACTATGAACTTACGCCTTCAATTGTCCTTGAAGCTTGATGTAATCCAGCAAAGAAACAAGAGTCAAGAGTAATCCAGCAAGGAAAACAATAGTCAAAAGTAATCCAGCAAGGAAAACAAAGTCAAGGTAATTCCACAATGTTCTCGGTAATTCCATTGTGTTGATTATAATTCCATAACGTCGTCGGTAATTCCATTGTAGCAATGCTATAACCCCTTGGAAACAGAGTCTGTAATCCATTGGAAAAAGTCATATAATCCACAACGATTGGAAGTGTTGATTAATCAGCATACAGAGGGGTACCCTTGGATTGAACTGAAGATGTGGCCACTGGATGAAGTGCGGAGACCAACGTCAGGATTGCAGGTCGCCTCCAGCGAAGGTCGTCTCTGGGCGACGTCCAGTCGGTGCCGTTCTGGTTCAAATGTGACATGCAATTATGTGGTTTAAGGTGGGCTTTTGAAGGGGATTTTACATAAGGCCTTAAACTATATGCACCTGGTGTGTAAGCTATTATGGTTGGGAACAGCTACAACTACCAGTTAAGGGGTGGAACATGCTGAAAAGGGGTACCTACAGGGGTTTATACCTATAGAAAAGGGTTCCAAACTATTTTTCCATTTCTAACTTGGTTTAAGTTAGCTTTACATGGCAAAATATAGTTTGGTTCAAATGTCTGTTGTCTTTTAGACGAACGACTTGAGATTGGGTGTTTGGTTTCCCCATAAATGTTTTGGAAGTCTATGGCGAGACTTATCAAAAAGAATTAGCTATCCCCCCGAATAGAATTGTTCGAGTAGGTTCGGCTTAAGCGTTGTGAGATCAATGTAGATTCTGGTACTTAAGGTAGCAATAATATACATTGACTCCGCAAAGATTGCAATTTAGCGAATGAACTGCATGTTGGCACGGTTAAAGGCCTCCTAGTCTCTAACTTAACTTACACACAAGATTCATTCTTACCTCAGAAACAACCAAAACCAATTCAACAACGTTTCAACACCGACAAGAGTAGTGACTAAGCAACTAAAAACATCGTTTCACTGCTTCACCTCACCCTGGTTGTCAGTTTCAGTCACGCTGTCCCGTGTGAGTGGCTTCTTTGCAGACCCGCATACGCGAGGCATAATCATATCGAGGTGCGCTGCATGGCGATCCACGTCGACTCGGAGTGACGTTTGGCCCCGGAACAGGGATGCGAGTATCCCACACAATACGAGGGTTATCGTCATTAGCAGGGCTATGATTAACGTGTCCGCGCTTGACCACGCATAGGTAATTGGTTGGATCGGGTTCTTAATTGTGGACCTGAGAGACTTGAGAACTCGGTTTATTGGTTTCACGTCAACGACTTGGGTGCCTTCAAAACCGATCCTTCCCAGAGTCTCTGGATCTATGTCTATAGACATATTCCCCAGGTACTCTGAGTCATCCAGAGTTGCGTCCCATTGTTCCGGATCGAGGTGATAGAGCGTCAAATCACCAATGTGTATGGTTGTTCCCTGGGGAACACTGATCCACATTGTTTTGTCCGGTAACGTCAAAGGTCTATTTGCCCCGGGTTGATCGTAGGCTATGATCGCCTTTCTTTGAGGAGCGTTCACTAGCCAACGAGAGCCAATTATTTCCGCTTTTGCAGCTTTAGCCAGGTGTCGAGGCGTTACGGTCGTTGAACACTTAGAATTTTCCGGAATAGGTGTCAACCCGCATAAGCCCGCGGTTTGATTCCACACAAACGGCTTACTCGCGCACAGATAATGTATCTCCCGAGTGAGAACACACATCTGAAGGTTTGGAGCTAGATAAACTGAGGGGTTATCGTTGTGGTACGCAACCATCTTCGGTGTGTCAATTTGAACATGGTTTTCACCGTGCCAATTGCCAACATTAACAACGTCCCTGAGTCTGTATATGACATTTGAGGGAATTATCGGTAGGTTGATAATGAACGCCATTTCAAACGTTTTGTGATTGACGTAGATTGGAATTGCGCTACCGAGAGTGTAAGCCAGGTGAGCCTGTATTTGCGTGACTCTTTCGCGCGTAGCGGAGCTGAGGATGTCGTTCACCATCTGTAGAGAGACTAGATACGGTGGGATCCTACCGGTGGCTAGTGTATCTACCGACGAACTGATATCTCTAAGCATGTCAGCAAAAGTCCTATCCATTAGGTGTGCGACAGCGTAATCCATTTCAACCTTAAGGGCTAACTCATTTACCGCATGTACGAGGGCTTTGATTTCTTGGGTGTGAGTATTCAGCACTAGAACAGTATCCTTTACGGTTTTAGTCACCTGTGTCAATTGTGTTAGTTGAAGGTCCATTTGCGCTCGGATCTTTGGGACCTCGCTCTCTACTTCATACACGTGTTGTTTTAGGGACGTTATACTGACAGTGTTGTATGCGGACAAACCCAGGCTAAACAGCGATCCGAGTGAGGAAGCAGCGAGTAAAAGCCCGCCGATGTCGCGCTTTTGCCTTCTATGTGTTCCACCCAACTCTTGTTGGGTGTAGGTGAACTTATGTAGTTGCTTCAGGACGTGTTGGATCTCTGCTTTAGCACCCTCTAGGGATACTGTGTACCATGGTTTGTTTAACCACTCATTTTTAATGTTAATGTGTTGTTGGACCACGGTTTGGGGGTCGAAGCGGACGAAGACCTTTCGAGTGTATAGGCGGCAATCTGTGATGAGCAGTCCCGACTGGTCCCGCAGAGCGATGCCCGAGGTGGGCCCAAGGGTTACGATCTCGGCTTGCCCTTCTTGGGTGGCACCCAAGAGGGTGAAGATTACCAGGAGTGGTACCATCATTGTCCTATGGAAACACAAAGAGATAGGTCTTAGCTTCTTAATTGTCGGGGGTAGGACCCGCAAGTTTAAACTATGGTTAAGTTTATTATCCATTAGTTATCTTCTGCTTGGATGACCCTTATTCCCACGAGGTCAGATTTTGTGAGATCTTTGTCTCCTGAGGAGTTATTGCACGCCTTGTGTGGTTTAACCTGGTTACGATGTACCCATTTAACAGTTGGCTCTTTTTGGCCTTTACTGATTTTTATCTGATAGACAACTGGAGATATTTTGTCGGTTATCAGATGGGGTCCAGTCTATCTAGGCATCAGTTTACGGGCGAGAGTTCCGGTCCCGGACTCTCTTCTCCCCGTACGGGCCACCAAAATGTAGATGAACAGATGCTCAGATATATTCATCAATTAACACGGATTCCTCATTTTTCTGGACTGAATAAAACGTGCATTGAATTTAATGAAATGCAAACGTGAGACGTCATTTATCTTTGACCCATCAAAATGAATGTGGTCATTTATTTACAGAATCAAAGTTTAACATCAAACATTTACATTAATTTGGCAAAATATGAAAATAACACATAATCAATCAGGAAAACCATACGGCCAT
>NW_023625007.1:0-3507 GCF_014905685.2 Nematolebias whitei
GACACTGAGATTCACCCTATAGCTGTCAGTGATCATGCTCCTGTCTGTTTAAATCTAGCAAACAGAAAAGAAATCCCAAAAAGTATAAACTGGAGATTTAATATATCATTGCTTGAAGATGTAGATTTTATCAAATATTTTACAGAAGAGTGGGCTTCATATCTGGAGTACAATGACGTGCCTGGAACATCAGCATCTATTCTATGGGAGGCAGGTAAAGCTGTAATGAGAGGTAAAATAATTTCATTCTCATCACAAAAGAAGAAAAAAGAAAATAAACATATTCAGGAACTAGAAGAAACCATTAAATCGTTAGAAGCATCTCAAGATGAAGAAATGCTGGATAAAATGCGTAAAGCAAAATTGGAATTAAAAGAATGTATTAACAAAAAAACTCAATTCTTAATACAACGACTTAGAATCGAAAATTTTGAACAGAGCAATAAGTCAAGTAGCTTTCTAGCTAAACAGCTCAAAATAAATAAGGAAAAAACAACTATAGTTGGTGTTAAAGACTCGACTGGGAATACAGTTTACGATCCTGAAAGAATTAACAGCATTTTCAGAGATTTTTATAAAGACTTGTATTCGCCCCAGATAAACCCATCAGATAATGAAATTAATGAATTCCTGGATAAAATAACACTTCCTAAACTATCAGATAGTCAAACAATGGAGCTGGATTCACCACTGACACCAGTGGAACTCCAGGAAGCCCTCAAAAGCATGTCCAATAAAAAGGCTCCAGGTCCAGATGGATTCCCAGCAGAATTCTATAAAGAATTCTGGAATATCCTGGCTCCACTATTTCACAAAATGCTACAAGAAACTGAGAAAAGTAACAGTCTTCCAAAAAATATAAATTCTGCCAACATTAGTCTCCTGTTAAAACCAGGCAAAGATCCTGTATTACCTACCAGTTATCGTCCCATATCTCTTATCAACGTTGATCTTAAAATAATTTGTAAAGCCCTCTCAAAAAGATTAGAAAAGGTAACTCCTCTAATAATACATCCAGACCAAACTGGTTTTATAAAAGGGAGACATTCATCCACAAATTCACGCAGGTTATTTAATTTAATAGATTATTCTTACAGTAAAAATATTGAAACTGCAATATTCTCTCTAGATGCAGAAAAAGCTTTTGATAGAGTTAACTGGAAATTTTTATTTGCAGCCTTACATAAATTTGGTTTTGGAAATTATTTCATAAATTGGTTACAAATATTATACAGTTCTCCATCAGCATGCATTAGGACAAACAATCAAATATCTGCTAGTTTTGCTCTGCAAAGGGGAACCAGGCAGGGATGTCCACTCTCCCCCTCACTGTTTGCTATTTTCATCGAACCGCTAGCCGCAGCAATCAGGCAAACTACAGATATTAAAGGCATAAAATGCAAGAACATAGAGCACAAAATCAGTCTATATGCTGATGATGTGCTGCTCTTCCTCTGGCATTCACAAACCTCCATCTCTCAGGTTATTGGACTGATAAACTCTTTCTCAAAAGTTTCAGGTTACTCTATAAACTGGCTAAAATCCACAGTTCTACCAATTAATTGCTCTTTCAACAATTCACTTACTACACAACTGCAATCAGGGAATATTACATATTTGGGTATCAAAGTTTCGCCTAAATTAGCAGATTTAACAAAACTAAACCACACCCCACTTTTAAATAAAATTGAGGATGATTTGGCTAGATGGAAATCTTTACCCATATCTCTCATGGGAAGGATCGCATCAATAAAAATGATGGTTTTGCCTAGAATAAATTATTTATTCTCAATGATCCCAAATAAACCATCATCTGACTGGTTTAGATCCCTGGACTCCTCTATTTCTAAATTTCTGTGGAAAGATAAACGCCCTCGTATTAGATTAAAAACACTACAGAAATCCAAAGATAAAGGAGGACTAGAATTACCCAACTTTTATTATTATTTTCTAGCCAACAGGCTAGAATACATCTCAAGATGGATAAAACACACACCCCTTGATGAACCCTGGCTAGACGTAGAACAGACACTTTGCAATAATATAATGATCTCGGACCTTCCATTCATTAGCTCAAACATAAAACGACAGGAATGCTTTAAAAGCATCAATATCAGCTCCTCTCTGACAGCTTGGTGGGAGTTTCTTAAAATGACAGAGTCTTCACTAATCCCATGTAAACGTACACCCATCTGGAACAACCCTGACATCCTACAACAGAATAAGATGATAAACTTCCCAGGTTGGAGGTGTAAAGGAATTGAATATTTGGAACATATATATGAAGAAGTGGACTACATCCCATTTAACAGATTAATTACACAATATGGGATTGATAAGAATACATTTTTAGAATATCAACAAATTAAATCTATAACCAAAAATAAATTTAACCTTAATAACACTAGGATTGAAATGTCAACAAGTGTATTAGAATTCCTTAATCTTAACCCTCCCAAATTACTATCTAAGGTTTATCAGAAACTCAGTAAAATAGATGAAGCTATATCTCTTCCCATTGTAAAATGGGAGACAGACTTGTCAGTTAATTTGGACCAAAACTTTTGGTCGCAGATCTGTCTGAGAACTTTTAAGATGACTAAAAACTCGAATTTACAACTAATACAATACAAAATCCTTCATAGAGTACACTATACAGGTCAACGGATGTTCAGGATGGGTTTCGCATCATCTAATATTTGCTCACAGTGTACAGACAATATTCCGGACAATTACATCCACGCATTTTGGTTCTGTCCACCTGTTCAGAGGTTTTGGTGCCGGATATGTGAAGACTTATCAAAGTGTCTGAGATGTAATATTCCACTCTCTCCGTCAGTTTGCTTATTGGGCCACTTAGATGATGTCACCTTGGAGACAAAATCAATTCATATTATTCTCACTGCCCTATGTATAGCAAAGAAAACTATACTCATGAATTGGAAAAATAAAAATACACTTAGTATTAAACAGTATAAAGACCTTCTATTAGATTACATCAGTCTTGAGACAGCCTGTACCCCCACATCGGACTATTCTCTCTGGACTTCTTTAATCGGCTCCAACACGTAGTGGAGGTGGGTGGTCCACTTTGAATCTGTCCGTGGGGCATGGTGGTCGGTGTGGGTGGGGTGTCGGGGCTGGGGACGTGGGGGGGGTCATGGGCCTGGAGCGGTGGCGCCCGACTGGGGAGGTGGCTCTGGTGGTTCTGGGTGATGGCCTGTGCTGGCTGCATGCGGGCTTCTGGGCGGTCTGTACCGGCGGACATGGGTTACTGGCCTGGTGACCTGGCTGTCCCTGGGTGGGTCTGGGGTGGACGCGGGCGCGGGTTCTGGGGTGGTATCGCTCCTGGGCGGGGTTCCCGGCTTGGTCCGGGGATCTCGGGCCTTGACAGGTATGTTGCCGGGGTCTTGGGCCGGCGGGTGCGCCGGCGCCCGGCCCTGGCCTTGGGGCCTTCGGTGCGTTGGTGGGCTTTGGGGCCTGTGCCGTGGGGGGGTGGGACTGTTG
>NW_023625008.1:0-3507 GCF_014905685.2 Nematolebias whitei
TGAAAACAAACTTAAAACCATCATCTTCTTCCATTCCGGTCTCATTTCTGTTACCAAAATAGGCTTGGAAGATTCTTTTGTAATAAACTTTTGGATGTTCATTCTTGCCCTGCGTGACCTTGTCAGCGGCTGGGAAACCAGCAGGTCCCGTGCAAGAGTCATACTCTTTGATCAGAGCTTCACACAGAAGTTTGTAATCCTTTCTCGTTGCATCTGGTAGACGCTCGATGAAGGTGAACACCTCTCTGTCCGAAGTGAGTCGTATCAGACTGATTTTATCTTCTGCCGTAGCATTAGGATAAGCTCTCAATCTGAAATCCAGATCTCTGAGGTACGCTTTTGTTCCTGCCGACCCCATAGGGCCGGGAACGAAACGTTGTACATATTTTGAGACTTTCTGCAAATCATCCATTGAAGGAGACTGTATCAACGGTCTCACATGCGTGATTGGTGCAGATTGGTCAAGGCCTGCCCCTACCGCCCATGGTGGGGGTGGGGGTGGCTGGTAAGGAGGAAGAGGTACATATCGGTGCAGTTCTGTCCCTACCGCCCATGGTGGGGGTGGGGGTAACGGCGTGTTGTCAGGAGGAAGAGGTACATATTGGTGCAGTTCTGTCCCTACCGCCCATGGTGGGGGTGGGGATAACGGCGTGTTGTCAGGAGGAAGAGGTGCAACAGCATCTGACTGGAGAGTTCGTGGCTGTCTCGGACCCTGATACTGTTCGTCTTTGAGTCTTAGACCAGGCCGCCCCATATCAGAAATGTGGTTTGTAGCTGTAGCTAAATTCTCCTCACAAGCTTTCAGGTCCTCCTGTGATGTCTGATATTTTCTTTTTAAAATCAGCCATTGTCGGAGTGATTCCGTCTTGTCTGCCTTGCAAACGTCCAGCTCCTTCAATGCGATCTGTAACTGTGCTTGTAGCACATCGTTATCTGAACGCACGGATTGGTACGCACGGTCTTTATCCCTAATCTTCCCTTCATATGATTGAGCCTGATTTAACAGCTCAGTCTTTGAGAGGTCCCTTGCTTCCGATAGTGATGCTTCAAGTACTTGTAGTTTGCTGTTCAGCAAATCAATTTCTGCACTTGTATTTTGCTGTAACTGAAACATCTGTTCATAATGTTTCGTCATGAGGACCTCGTGTTCGCTTCTAAATTGACGGACGTATTCTTCCGTTTTTTGAGCCAACTCTATTTCACTGTCTAACCTTTTTCTGAGGTTATCAGTTTTCTCAACGGCCTTATAGAATGACTCTTTCAGCAAGATTGCAATTTTAGCCAGCTTTTCATAACTTGACTTTGTGATTTCTGCAGAGGTCACACTTTCTGCAACCTCCTTCAGATTGTCCACTAACTCTTTTGGGTTCATGCGCTCTGTCTGAATTATATATGGATGTAAGGACGCTCCGAGAAGCGCGAACGCATTCTCCAAGCAGTCCGCCATTCCTTTTGGATCAAAATCTTTTTCTAACACACCTGTCATGTTTTCACTGTGTAGCAATTTATCTGTTTGAACAGTTGCAAGCTTTAGATATTTTACAGGTAAATATTTGTATTCAAGTCAATGAGTTTTCACACTTATTTTAGCTTTGGGTTTACACAGAAGTACTGTTATAAGTCACTTATTCAACTGTGGGTACCTTTCTCAGGTTTTACCCCAATTCATGAATATTTAAGTAAATGCTCTTTTTGCAGTGTTACTTTTTGTGCTTATTTTCCACAGATACTAGAGTACCAAGCTGTTTTTTAGTGTATTTTACTCTAAAACACTGAATTTTTTATAAACCTGCAAATTTTTCTTTAGTCTCACAGCAATATTAGTTTAAAACCTTTTTTAAACCGTTCTGTTCCAGAAATTTGCTATTTTAAACAGTTACTCATCAACCCAGGTGGGTGAAAAGAGAAAAGAAATTGATGATGAGGAATAATCAGTCTTTCTTCAGAAAAACTGTATTTGCTCCTGTAAAGCTTCTATTTAAAATTAAATAGAGAGATATTTTATTTAGGTGGCAAATTAAACAGAAAAATCTCTTTTTCCTGATAAATTTACTCTTATTTAGTGATTTTGCAATTAAACGTGTATTATCCTTCAAGCAAAATGAGTAAACTATTCAACTCTGTGAATATTTGTAACTGTATCTGTTTTTTAAAAGTTTCTAATTTTATTATGAACCTGTTTTACAAGGATTTATCAGTGAATAAAATTTTTTGGTAAATGCTTCTTTGCATAAATACCTATTACTTTTTAAAATGTAAGATAACAGTGTTTTATTCAGCTTTGAGGAAGTTTGTTAACTCAAAATTGCCTTACAGAAAAATAAAAAAAAACGTTTAATTTCACTCTTTACCTAAAAACGAAGTGAAACCTGTGATCTCACCTCTCGCCAGGAGATGTCAGTATTACCTCAACAATTATAACTCCGTCACTTTTGTGTTGTCCACTAGGGGTGCTATAACTTCCTGTGGCGTTCGGTTGACATCCTGTTGTTAGCTGCTTAGCTTGAAGTTAGCTTCGGCTAAACTCGGTTAAAATCAACATTTCTGAACGGATTTTTTACACAAAAGTGGCAAAAGTTTTGCAATCAGACTTTATAGCTTCAAACATGAGTTTTTGGGACAGTATAGCAGCTTCATTTAGCGATTTTAAGCGTAGTTTAAGCTCCGGTCGTTAGCTGTTTAGCTTAAAATTAGCATCGCTAGCGTTGTTTAAAAACATCGTTTTTTGACGAATTTTAAACTCTGACGTAGCAAAATTTCAGCAAATAGCTTCGAAGCACTTGACCAGCGTGTCAAAACCACTTTAAAGTTACTTTTCAGCTTTAAAAAGCAGATTTTATTTCCCTATGAAAACGAATTTCATTTCCGGGTCACGTGACTGAAATCACCAATGGCAAAGCAGCGCAGGGTGAGAGGAAGTGACGTAGCCACGCCAGTCAGCCTTCTCAACCAATCAGAGCGCTCCACAACAGCGAATTCAACCAATCAGGAAGCGTTTTCTCCAGCTAGCAAGTTAGATTAGCGTAAAATAGTTCGTCACTTTTTCGTCTTTTAAACCATCAAAATGCACTTTTTCTGTTAAGATTTGTAACGAATAACCCCCTGAGCCGCACGGAGACGGCGCTCCGTGACAAACGTCTTTCTAGCTATTTAAAACAACTCGTTCGAACCCGTTTCAGAACCGAGCCGGTCCAAAGAACCGAACCGGACCAGAACAGCGTCTGGAACACAGTTTAAACAGAATAAAGCGTTTCCACAGCTCAAAGCCAGCTTAGTTACACGTAACAGACGTACAATTTCAGCTTACACAAGACTTAATGACACAATTCAGCTCTTAAAACATTGCCAGCGTAACACAGCGTAAAGTTGCAGAGCCGAGCTCCAAGCGCGCAGCTCCAATTGCGCTGCGTAAAGACGCACGGTTTCAGCACAGCTGATAAACTGTTACTTTTTCAACATGCCAACATTTAAATCAATCTTTACACGAATTAACAGTCATTCATGAAC
>NW_023625009.1:0-3507 GCF_014905685.2 Nematolebias whitei
CCAGACTACAACAAAGAGTTCTACTTGGAAGTGGGCTTCTCAACTTACTGCATGAGTGCAGGTCTGTACCAAATACACGACAAAGACAGGCGTGTTGTGGCCTACGCCAGCAAAACAATGGCAGGCCCTGAATTACGGTATTCAGACTGTGAGAAGGCTCTATTGACCACTGTGTGGGCAGTGAAACATTTCTCCTGCTATATTGGTGGACAGAGGATTATTGTTGAGACACAACACCAGCCAGTAACGTTTCTGAACAGCCAACGCATCAGAGATGGTGTGGTGACGAACTCACGCGTTGCAACATGGCTTATGGCACTTCAAAGTTTTAACCTAGACATCCGCTACGGTCAAAATAAGAAGTCGCATTTGGGCACTGATTTGGCAATCTGCCAAGAATGTACACAGGATGTACCAGCCACCCAACAGCCGGTTGTGAGCAAACCCTCAGTTGCTGAGGACCCAAATCACCACTTCTTTGATAGCAATATCTGCAAAGATATGGCAACAATGTACGTGGATGGATGCTCATTCCACCACGAGACAATCTGCAAAGCAGGTGTTGGAGGAGTTCTCCTCCAGGACCAAAAACAGGTCACATTTGGCTATAAATTAGGCTCTCAGTCTTCTCAGTACGCTGAGATAGCTGCAATCCTAATAGGCCTACAGATGGCAGTAGAACGCTCCATCCAGACGCTAGTCATCTGCACCGACTCTAACTACGCTCGACTTAGTTTCTTGTGTCATCTCGCTCTGTGGAAACAGAACGGTTTTCTCACAAGCAACAAAAAGGTGGTAAAACACAAAGAGCTTTTCATGACATGTGACCACTTAGTGACATCACATGATCTACAGATATTCTGGAAGAAAGTTCCAGGACACTCTAGAGTCCCAGGCGATGACAAGCACTACAATGACCTTGCAGACTCCCTAGCCAAAGAAGGAGCCGCTGACGGACCCACGTGGTCCTTCGACCCCTCCTGGCTACTCAACACTCAGTCGTCACAAGCTACAACTGAGGTAATGGCAGTCACACGTGCACAAGCTGCAGCTAAACCTGCTGATAACACAGTTTCTGTGCGACCAATGCTGACTGACCCAGACATCATCCAACTTCAGAAGTTGGATCCTGCAATTAACTCGATGATGCTGTATCTGACTGACCCAGACAGATACACTCCATCGAAAGACGAGCTGGATTCCAATCCAGACCTCAAAGTCCTCTTTCAGCTGCGAAAACAGCTAAAACTACTTAAAGGCATCCTAACTTTCGCTCATGGACGGACGTCCTCACCTGTGTTCGTGGTCCCCCATGATCACAGGGGGGTGATGTTAGTCCATGCACATGACCTTCCGTCCGCAGGACATAAGGGTGACAATGCCACGCTGAAAGCATTAAAACAAATTGCTTATTGGCCTGGAATGAAAAAGGATGTCAAGGACTACATAAAAGGGTGCCTGATCTGTGGCCAGTTTCAACCATCCAGACCACTTCACAGAGCACCACTGCATAGTAGAGGCATTGCATTTCCATGGTCGGACCTCCAGATTGACTGGGTCGGACCACTCACTAAGACCTCTAGAGGAAATAAATATTTTCTCACGGTAACCTGCGCGTTTACCAAATGGGTAGAATGTCTACCAGCCCCTAATGACACAGCACAAACCACTGCTATGTTATTAATGAATCATGTATTTTCAAGGTTTGGACTTCCCCTTAGGGTGAACTCGGACCAAGGTACACACTTCACAGGTGAAGTAATGAAGGAACTGTGGAAGACGCTAGGCGTCAAAGCCAACTTCCATATTGGCTACCACCCACAGGCTTCAGGCCAGGTTGAGAGAGCAAACAGGACGGTGGTGAGTATTTTGAAAAAATACGTAGCCGCAAACCACAAGGACTGGGACGTGAAACTCCCTCTGGTCCTCATGGCCATAAGGGCCACTCCACACACGTCGACTGGCATCGCTCCTTTCGAGATGATGACGGGTCGACAAATGACTCTCCCTCTGCACCTGCTGTACCAACCAGGCGATGCTGCCATGGCAACAGCCTACACCACACAACAATACATGAAAGACTTGGAAAGACATCTTAAGAACACTTTTGCTTTCGCACAGAAAAACCTGGAAAAATCAGCTGAAGGACGCAAAGCGTACTACGACCAAAAGGCCTCTTACGAGGAACTCCAAGTGGGAGACAGAGTCTGGTACTACACGTTTGCACCCAAAACTGGGAGAGTAGAGTCCGGGACCGGAACTCTCGCCCGTAAGCTGATGCCCAGATGGACTGGACCCCATCTGATAACCGACAAAGTGTCTCCAATTATCTACCAGATAAAAATCAGTAAAGGCCAAAAAGAGCCAACTGTTAAATGGGTACACCGTAACCAGGTTAAACAACACAAGGCGTGCAATAACTCCTTAGGAGACAAAGACATCACAAAATCTGACCTCGTGGGAACAAGGGTCATCCAAGCAGAAGATAACTAATGGATAATAAACTTAACCATAGTTTAAACTCGCAGGACCTACCCTTGATAAAACGGGACAGCGTGACTGAAATCTGGCAACCAGGGTGAGGAGAAGCTGTGAAACGATGTTTCTAGATGCTTAGTCACTACTCTTGTCGGTGTTGGAACGTTGTTTAGTTGATTTTGGTTGTTTCTGAGGTAAGAATGAATCTTGTGTGTAGTTAAGTTAGAGACTAAGAAGCCTTTAACCATGCCAACATGCAGTTCATTCACTAAATTGCAATCTTTGCGGAGTCAATGTATATTATTGCTACCTTGAGTACCATAATCTACATTGATCTCACAACGCTTAAGCCGAACCTACTCGAACAATTCTATTCGGGGGGATAGCTAATTCTTTTTGATAAGTCTCGCCATAGACTTCCAAAACATTTATGGGAAAACCAAACACCCAATCTCAAGTCGTTCGTCTAAAAGACAACAGACAATTACACCAAACTATATTTTACCATGTAAAGCTAACTTAAACCAAGTTAGAAATGGAAAAATAGTTTGGAACACTTTTCTATAGGCATAAACCCCTGTAGTGCCCCTTTTTCAGCATTCTCCACCCCTTAACTGGTAGATGTAGCTGTTCCCAACCATAATAGCTTACACACCAGGTGCATATAGTTTAAGGCCTTATGTAGAATCCCCTTCATAAGCCCACCTTAAACCACATAATTGCATGACACATTGAACCAGAACGGCACAGGCTGGACGTCGCTGGAGACAACCTTCGCTGGAGGCGATCTGCAATCCTGACGTTGGTCTCAACTCTTCATCCAGTGGCCGCTTCTTCAGTTCAATCCAAGGGTACCCCTCTGTATGCTGATTAATCAACACTTCCAATCGCTGTGGATTTACCGTTGTGGATTATATGACTTTTTCCAATGGATTACAGACTCTGTTTCCAAGGGGTTAAAGCATTGCTACAATGGGATTACCGAGACGATATGGGATTATAATCAACACAATGGAATACCAAGAACAT
>NW_023625010.1:0-3507 GCF_014905685.2 Nematolebias whitei
CCCCCCCCCCCCCAACACACACACACACACCGTTATTCCACGCTCCGTTTACCTGACCAGCTCCTCGTTGTACAGGGACTTGGGAGACTCTCGTCCCAGGATGTAAACCTGACCCTTGAAGACGGACAGCTGGACTTTGCCCTCCACGTTCTCCTGGGACTTGGCTATGCAGGAGCGCACAAAGTCACACTCTGGACTGTACCAGAATCCTGCAACGGAAGAATGACTTATGAGCAGTGGAAGAAATACCTCTTTAAATTTAATTTTATACATAAGTTGATGTATTTTGACCTCTGCGAGCAAAAAATACTGTCTGAAACCAGGGGAGGAAGGTAGTACTCATTAACAGTAGTACAAATTAACTAAACCGTCTAACACACGTGTCAAACTCAAGGCCTGCAGACAAATGTGGCCCTTGTTAATATTGTATCTAGCCCCCCAAGGTATTTTAAATGCAAAATATTTTTCTCTCTTCTCATTTTGCTAAGAAAAAAATAAATACTTCATTTAGCACAGCTTTATCATGACAGCTGGTTAACGTTGAAGCCAGAAAAAAAGGTTGGATTGTTCAGTAATCTTTGATTTTAATGTGGAAAGAAAAACAGAGAGTATAATTTATGCCCCCTCTTGTAACTGAATCCGACAGCCCTAGTCTAACATTTAAAAAAATGCACATTATATTAACTTATATTATAAATTTACATTATATATATTTGCATTAATGCAAAAATATAAATACTGTATTAAATAAAGTCAAACATTTTAATATACTATGAAAATATAGGTGATATATTTCAGAAACTGAAAAAATGAGATCAAAGATAATCTTTTAGGTATAAAAAGCTTGTTATTCATGTTGTAATATCAATTATAGTTCATTTTGATATATATGTCAGTTCATTTGATCAGTTTCACTTGGTTTTCTTTCTTTATTAAAGCCAGACTGACAAATTAATGTTGAGAGCAGAGCTGACGCCAGATGTTGATGCTTCTTTATCACATAAAATGTACGGGATTGTGGATTAAGGATGAATATTGGACTGAGCAGACATAAATTATAATTAAAACTGTTTTAAGAGTTTAAAAGTTTTCCACAGTACTGCATCTTTCACACAAACATCTATGTGGATCCTTGTTTTATGAGAAGAGCTTTTCTGTTCCAGGTGAAGTTCATGCACTTTTTCCTTCTCTTTCATTTTGCGGACCTGAGCCATCAGTTTCTGGGACAGATGGGCAACGGATGTGTCTATATGTGTTCAGAGGTCAGGCACACCCCACTCAGCAGGGGTCTGCCTCTCATCAGCGGCTGACCTCCACCTCATCGTCTGCCCATGTTCAAAGACACAATGCTCGCCTGCTTTTATTCCTGCAGAATTGGCATCGACGTGTTGGACATGACAACTGAACACAGGCCCTGCAGGACTTTAGAGATACATTTAGATTTTACTTGAATTGCACGGTTCTGTTTATGTTCATGATCCTGAGTGTGTCTCTGTATTGGTGGAGTTTATTGATTAAAAAAAGACTTGTAAGATTTTTTTTTTCTTCCTTTGGAAATAGTGACAAGTACATTTAATGTAAAAGTTATGTTTCAGATTTTTTTTTTTAATTATAAACTGATCAAAACCAATAAAATAAAATAAAAAAGGCAGGAAAAAAAATCACAATTCATCACATGAATCTTAGTTGACTAAGCAGATTTTTGAGCACTTTACGTCGATCAGATTATTGCTGCATCAGGAGCTGCAGCTACTTATCATCTAAAACTGGTTTGGGGTAAATGTTGCTGGAAACAGATGCAAGGCAGGTGGATTGTTAACATAAGCCCCACTACCAACCACCTGCAATTATTAATGATTTAAAGTCACAATGGGTTTAATCTCTGCCCTGCTTTTGAAGGTAGCACCTTTATGGCTTCGTCTCTGGAGGGTATAAGTGAGGCGACCTAGCAGTCAGTCTGTAATGGCACTGATCCTATTATGTGGATGAAGGTGCAGACGACTGGAGACTTGGCAGAAAGGAGGATTAAGACACCTGAGCCTTGAAAAGCTCGCACACATGTGCAAGAACACTGAACAAGCAGGTGTGTAGCATTTATCAGTGGCATGCTTGTATAAACCACTAAAAAAAACCTCACTGACATTAACAAAGATAACGTACTTACCATTGTACACAAGTTCAGAGAACTTGATACCCAGCCCCTGTTTGATCCTGCGGACCTCTTTGTCCATGGTGAAAGTCTCAATGTCTAAATGGGCCTTCAGCAGAACTGTGCCTCCGGGAGTTTCATATATTCCTGACAAATTCAGGAAAAATAAGTCAATAAAGCCACGTTATAATACAAACCAGAACAGTCGGTGTAAAAACGATACATAATCCCTCTGTACCAAGATTACCGTCTGCTTTAAAAGCCAAAAAAAGGATGTTGTCCGTTCAACATTTGCCACTGTTTTACCTCATTATACAACTTGTTCTGTTGTAATTAATCTTTTGAGGCTACTTACAGGTATATTAACCTGTAAATAGCCGTTTATTTGAGGTAACTGCATCAAACGGATGTATTAGCCATTAGCAATGGGACTGACAGGTCTTCACGGTGCTTACAAAATGTGGACAAGTCTGTCTTGAGTAAATGACAGGTTGGGAGGCCCCTGCCAGTCTGGAGTCTGGACCGGGGCTCTTCCTACCCTGCAATTTACCTCCTCTGGACAAGGAGGGAGGGGTGATGGAAGAAAAGATGAAGTGGATGACAGGAAAAATGAAATCACTTAGGTATGAGCTAAAACAAAAGGACGGAAAATGTTGCAGGACGGGTCTGACAATAGAAAAAAATTACATATTTAAGAGTTGCAGGTAAATTTTTGGGAAGGCGAGTGCTGTTTTGCCATTTAAAACATGGTTTCTCATATCTGGGCCATGTTTTTGATTCAAGCCAAGCAGCTTAAGCTTTTGCTGCAGTCAAAACCAGTTATGATGTGGTCCTAACCTTGAAACTCCCACTTAAGATGTTAACAATGGCTGTACTTTAATTGCTTCGAATCTAGCGAGAGGTTCAAACCTGTATAACTCTCAAATAATCCAGAGTTGGATCTGAAAATATTATGCTGGTGGGCACAAAGGGAGTTTAGTGATGGTACTACAAAACTTCAAAGGAAAATAACGGCTTGTGGCCTTTTCTGTTACGACATTTTCTTTGGCTTGATCAGATAAATTCAGTTAAAACTGCCCTCCAACACAATTTGGCTTAAGAGCTGTAAAAGGAGATGTTCCTTTGATTGGACAATTCAACAGTGGCACTTTAGTTTGGCTTAAGAAGACAACCCTTTGTGGTTTTAGAGGTTTTACTCCTATACTCCTTTACTCCCCACCCACCCAGCACACACACTTTTTGCCCCACTCCCCTCAGGAAGGAGGTTAAGGAGCATTAAGTGTAGAACCACTAGACTGAGGAACAGCTTCTCTGTGAAAAACCATATCATGTTGCTGCTGATCTGTTTCATGTTGCTG
>NW_023625011.1:0-3506 GCF_014905685.2 Nematolebias whitei
GGAGATGCTCCATGCTTTTATAACCTGGCTTGGGTGCTGCCCCGTTTGGAGCAACACAGAACTTACAACCTCCCCCAAAATGTTCCTGGCCGGCCATAAAACCTCGTATCCATAGCAACGCAGCTTTCTAAACCAATCAGAGGGTGAGACCTCTTGTAACATCAACAAGAAAGTTCTGTTCACCTCCCCCTATCGTGCTGTTTTCTGCTGAGTTTAAACAAAGGAACTGATGACAGAAAATGCCTGTCCTCTTCAGCCTTACACAGACTTTGTTGAATAGTAAATAAGTTTCACCAATACATAAAACTAAAGAATTAAGCACACAAATATATTTTATTTCACAACAATTCCCTCTTTGGACCTAAATACCTTAGGTCCACACAGAGAAATAAAATCATAAAGTCAACCCCATCATTCAACTTAACATTAAAGGAGATAAAATTGAAACAGAAATAATCATGTCACTTAACTGCTTGAAGAGGACCTGCTTTGGTATTATTAGCAGCCAATGGAAACACTTTACCAAGAGTAATACAATTGTCATTTTTCTGCATCCTGGTCAAAATTAACATGCATTCAAAACCCCAAACTTCCTCTTATGCCTATCAATAGTACAGTCTGACCTTCCAGGAATAACACAAGCATATTCTAGAAGAAAGATCAAAGTCACCATACTCACAGTAACTATCCAACTTCCAGAATGACCTTTCTATCTGGCCACCACATTTTTGTCAACCTCTTCTCTTACCCAACCCTTTTTACTTAAAATACAAAACAAAAGCTGTAACAAAAATACGCAAAAATGTACTAATTGGATAAAAATGTGTATTAAAAATATAAAAATAAGATGTGTACTAGTAAAAATTATTTAAAAATGAAGAATTTTAAAATTTAAAATCTAAATACAATGTAATATCCAATGTCAAGTGAGCCTATAAATGCAAATGTAGGCTAATAATATGAACGAAAGCTCATAATATCTATTCTGGCCTCACAAGACTTCAATTCTCTCTTCAGCAGCAAGGTAGTTGTCTCCTTTGAACGCACAAAGAGAAAGTTCAAATTATAGTTATTCAAGAGCAAATTTCAATAAAATTGTTATCAAAAATGTTTCAAAAATAGTACTAATGTAAATATCAATAAAAAATGTTGAAAAAAGATTAAAAAGATAAAAAAAAAATATTAAAAATTGTATGTCAATAAAATGTTAGTACATTTGAAATGTGCCACACGTACGCAGGGGTATTCCCCTGGGGTGCTCAGAGACCGATCCTCCTATGTCTCTGAGTGTTCTTCATGAAGTGTGAGACTCTAAGATGTTGTGTTTTTGTCGTATCTAGGTGTCTGTACTAAATGTGGATTTTCCAGCACCCAGTGACCCATTCAAACAAAGTCCTTCAGGGCCCGCACGCAACTTTACCAGGCTGCTTCGGTCTACAAGACATGAATGTCCAGTTTTACGACTTTAGATGGTTTCTGCCAGCTCCCTCGCTCTTCCTGGCTCTGAGGCAGGCGCACACTGGCTCCAATGATACCACGTTTCTCCTTTTCCTCTCAACCGGACTGCATGAGAGGTTCTCTCTGCCACCTGAAATGGACCTGTCCACCTGGGCTCCTGCCACTTCCTTTTAACTACCCTCAGCAACACCCACTCAGCTGTGGGCAAGACAGAGTCCTTGGGCAGACCCTGTTTTCTCGTGCACCTGCTGCTTACTCCAGTTTTCCCTTCTCCACCATCTAAAACATTTGCATTCAGTGTATCTACCTAAAATAAGCAAAGTTAAACATAATAACACAATAACAATACACAATACATCATAATAAATTATTTCCTATACTGGCTCCCTCCTCAAGCCTGTGGGAGGAACTTCATTTTACGCATGCGCAGAAAACATCAAAGTGCAACTTAAAAGCTTTAAACAACTGATATATAACTCTTCCCTCCAGGGACCTGTTCCTGAAAGGAAACAAGGAAAGAATCATATCTGCTGAGCCTGTCGCTCAGCAGTAAACATGTGATTAAAATACTTTGTTCATGACACCTTTTAATATCTGAATTACCCTATTTTAAGTCAAGTCCAGTCAAGTCAAGTCAAGTGTATTTAAAAATACAGAACCACCACTTTTTCTAATTGACCTTTGTTCACCTCCACTTCAGGATTCTGTTTCTGATCCTGCTACCTATTTAGGTCGTTATTAGGGGCGTCCCCCTTTTTTGACCAGTGAAGTTCCTGGACTCTGTAAACAAGAGAAAACACTTTTGTTAAACATAAACAAGAGCAAAATCGATTTTAGGCTTTTGATTTCTTCCACTTTTCAAATGTCAATGTGGTTATCCCAACTTATCCTTTAAACGCATAAGTTTTGATTGGCTTAGGCTTTGGATTGGCCTTTATTGTCCTCTTAAATATAAACCCTATGAAGTTATTTTATATTTATTTTTTTTTAAATTTTTTTTTACACATTGTATGAACTGTTTCCTGCTAAGAACATCCTTCAACCTCCCCCTTTTGAAACAGTGAACTGTTTCAACATCCTAAGTCCTACTGGCTATAATTAACACACTGAGTATTGGTTTCAGAAATATAAAATAATAAGGTGTAGTTGTAACATTAACCCAAAGTCTTATATAAGCTTTCCCAAAGTATTAACCATTAAATAAATGTCCTCTGTTGTAGCAAAGCAGACCTACTAAATTGGCTCGTTCAAGGCAAAGACCATTATTTATCCTTAATTTAGAAAACATCACCCAACTCAATCTAATTCAAGTCTTAAGCACAGGTTTCTCCTGTGATCAACTTGTAAAAATGAAAAGTAAAATAAAATATATATATTGCTAAGGAGTGAGGAGCATCATTATAGATTCTGATGTAATAAAACAATTTTCATCACAGAACAAATGGAACAGGTGCAATCAGTCTAGCACCCCCACTGCAGCACTCTTGTGTCATGTTATGGCACCTGTCTTAAAGTGAGACTATGTGTGTTCATTATCTAAGCCAACTGCAGTTTCTGATCACAACCCCCAAAGTGCCTAAATGACCTTAACAGACCAAATGTGGGGCCGACACCTCCATCAGGCTGCAATTGATGTTAGTGACCCTGGACAGAGTGACCTCCAGTTCTTCTTTCAGCCTTTCAGACTCAGCACCGTCTGTCTGGAGACCAGTTCAGCTTTGTGCAGCAGTTCATATCTCAGCATACAGCAAGACTTGACTTCATGTCCCCACTGGTGACAAAATCCAGGACCCCCATCTGGACAGTTATAAGTTCAAGTTTGTTGCTTGACTGATAGATCTTTGCTTTGTTTCCATCATCTTGCTCGGCCGACAATTTCTTTGTCAGTGGTGTTCGGCTGACAGTGTCCTTGTAAAGTCACATCGGTCAGTTTTCCCAGATTCAGTTTTTCAGCGTCCAGCTGAACACATTTGTATCTGATCCGGCCCCCGGCACTCAAGAGTCCTGATCAAAACTCAGATGGATGCTGTATGCAGTTAAATGCTACC
>NW_023625012.1:0-3506 GCF_014905685.2 Nematolebias whitei
ACCGCCGAGTGATTTGAAGTTCATTATTTGTGAAACTGTCTGTTATTGCTTTACACTATTCCACCAAATTAATATAAACAGTGGCTGTAAAACGCTTTATTCTGTTTATAAACAAACTGGTGGCTCGCACGTCTCATGAATGACTGTTAATTCGTGTAAAGATTGATTTAAATGTTGGCATGTTGAAAAAGTAACGGTTTATCAGCTGTGAATGTTTACGCAACAGCCGGAGCTGCGCGCTTGGAGCTGCGCCTTTCAAGCAAACGCTGCATGTTCTAAGCGTTGGGCTAGTAATGTTTTAAAAGCTGAAATTGTGTCATTGAGTCTTTATGAAAGCTGAATTTGTACGTCTGTTACGTGTAACTAAGAGCTGATGAGCTGTGGAAGACGTTATTCTGTTTAAATTTACGAGGTTCTGCTCATAAGACCCGGCTGTAGTTCGGTTCTGTTCAGTTTGAACGAGTATTTTGAATAGATGGATAAACGTTTTAAAAGCTGAGCGCTGCCTCAGGACACAGTTAGGAGTTGTTTCGTTACAATTTTTAACAGAAAAAGTGCATTTTGATGGTTTAAAAGACGAAAAAGTGACGAACTATTTCACGCTAATCTAACTTGCTAGTTGGAGAAAACGCTTCGTGATTGGTTGAATTCGCTGTTGTGGAGCGCTCTGATTGGTTGAGAAGGCTGACTGGCGTGGCTACGTCACTTCCTCTCACCCTGCGCTGCTTTGCCATTGGTGATTTCAGTCACGTGACCCGGAAATGAAATTCGTTTTCATAGGGAAATAAAATCTGCTTTTTAAAGCTGAAAAACGCCTCTAAAGTGATTGTTGACACACTGGTTAAATGCTTCGAAGCTATTTGCTGAAATTTTGCTACGTTAGAGTTTAAAATTCGTCAAAAAACGATGTTTTTAAACAACGCTAGCGATGCTAATTTTAAGCTAAACAGCTAACGACCGGAGTTTTAACTACGCTTAAAATCACTAAATGAAGCTGCTATATTGTTCCAAAAACTCATGTTCAGGCTAAGAAGTCGTGTTTGTTGAAATTTTGCCACGTTTGTGTAAAAAATCCGTTCAGAAATGTTGATTTTAACCGAGTTTAGCCGAAGCTAACTTCAAGCTAAGCGGCTAACAACAGGATGTCAACCGAACGCCACAGGAAGTTATAGCTCCCCTAGTGGATAACACAAACAGTGTCTGAGTTAAGATTAGTAAGGTAAGGCTGACATCTTCTGGACAACCTTGAGAAGACAGGTTTCACTCGCTTTTAGGTCTAAACAGTGAAATTAAACGTTTTAATCTTTCTAAAAGCATTTTTGAGTTAATAAACGTTCCTTAAAGCTGAAAATTACTGTTATCTTGCATTTTAAAAGTTATAAGGTATTTATGCAAAGAAGCATTCACCAAAAAAGTTTTATTTCACTGGTAATCCCTTAAAACTAAGGTACAAAAATAAACATTAACTTTTTAAAAATAGAAACAGTTACAGATTTTCACAAAGTTGGAAAAAGTTTACTCATTTGCTAAAAGGATAGTGCACGTTTAATTGATAATCACTAAATAAAAGTAAATATATCAGACAAAGAGACTTTGCTGATTTTATTTATTTTGAAAAACCTAAAACATTAAAATTCTCCTGTTTAATCTTTAAATAGAAGAAAAATGACAAGCAAAGAAGAAGAAGACAACTTTTCAAAACCAACAAATGATGATATCATTTTGGGGGCCTTACATATTTTGACAAATCCACTAATTGGCAAAGAAATACAACAATTAGAACAACTTGATGAAGCTCAAAGACAAGAAGAGCTGAAAAGTTTGGCCGCAGGAACATTAAATACAGAGAGTAAAAAGCTTAGCCTTGAACGGTTAGCAAAAATCTCTCTGCTTCTAAAAGCTGAATTGGATGAACGGTCGGAACGCCTTGACTGGATGTCTAAAACACATGAGAAGGATCTCTCAGAAATGCAGGCGTCACTAGAAGCAAAATCTTATGAAAAGATTAAAGAAATAGACCGTCAGTACAAAGCCACGTGTGCAGATAACGAGGTGCTACAACAACAGTTGCAGCTTGCAAAAACTGAACTGGAACAATGCAAAATAGATAAACAAAATCTACAAAAGCTACATATGCGCTTAGAAGGTGACTACTGTACATCCCAGGAACATTTAAAAAAATGTGAAGCGAAACTAATAGCAGCAATAGAAAAAGGTCAGAATGTTGTTCAAGGTGACCTGGAATCCAAACCAGACCTTGAACAAAGTCGGACTAATACACCAATTACTCAACGACCTCTTTACTCACATGGTGCTTTTAGACCCATCCAATCACCTACACAAACGGGCAGAGTAACACCCCCACAACTGATCACGCATGTGAGACCATTGATATCTTCTCCATCAATGGATGACTTGCAAAAAATCTCAAAATATGTACAACGTTTCATCCCTGAACCGTTGGGCTCCGCTGGAACGAAAGCGTACCTCAGAGATCTGGATTTCAGATTGAGAGCTTATCCAAACGCTACGGTAGAAGATAAAATCAGTCTGATACGACTCACTTCGGACAGAGAGGAGTTTACCTTCATCGAGCGTCTACCAGATGCAACGAGAAGGGATTACAAACTTCTGTGTGAAGCTCTGATCAAAGAGTACGACTCCTGCGCAGGGCCTGCTGGGTATCCAGCCGCAGACAAGGTCACGCAGGGCAAGAATGAACATCCAAAAGTTTATTACAAAAGAATCTTCCAAGCTTATTTTGGTAGCAGAAATGAAACCGGAATGGAGGAAGAAGAAGGTTTTAAATTTGTTTTCAGCAAAAATCTCCATCCTGACATTCAAACGTCAGTGCAAATGATGGCAAATTACAGAGAAAAATCCATCAGTGAGATTAAACAGTGCGCTGTGAACGTGTTTGAGGCACGTTGTCATGCCAAGACGCCCATAGAAGTGTTTCCTGGTGTAAAGGTTAAACCCCACTCCCTAGAATTAGAAGGAAGGCGTGCATCGCCACCCCCTCCTAAAAAGGGAGAAAAAAGGCAGTATTTTCAGACTAACAAACCGCATCATGAAGGTGCACGCTGGGACAAAAAGGCTCCTCCTTCAGAGGACGAACGTGATTATCGTAAATGGGACCAGCGGAGGACGCAAAAAAATGGGAACCGAGAGGAACCCCAAAAAGACGTACCTAGCCGCCCCCCACCTCGGACGAAACGTCCAGAGGCGAAGAAATCACAAAAATCCCAGAAAAAAGGCCCTCCACCTCTGAGCTCGGAAGAGACAGAAAAATTGCGTGAAATGTTAGAAGATTTGAAACACACTGACAAGGGAAGCCGACCAAAAGCACTATGCAGTGAGGTACTCACTACAGCATCTCTGGGCGCGAATGACAACACTACAGATGTCGGTGAAACACACCAAGACGTTGCTGTTGTTGCCTCAAACAACCCCTCATCGGATGAAAGGGGGGTAATCACACACACAAACGATGACCAGTCATCGCA
>NW_023625013.1:0-3506 GCF_014905685.2 Nematolebias whitei
ATTGTTATTTCAGACCATTCTCCTCTAAGCATTGATATAAATTTTATAAACAAACCCAATTCTAGTCCTCGTTGGAGATTTAATACTCTCCTGTTATCAGATGAGCCATTTAATAAATTCATCTTATCATCAATTGATGATTTTCTAAGGTTCAATAAGAGCGATACAATTTCTCCCTCACTACTGTGGGAAACATTAAAAGCTTATCTTCGGGGTCAGATTATCTCTTTTTCAGCTAATATTAATAAAAATCTACGCACTAAGATATCAGAAATATCAACAAAAATTCAGAATATTGATAGGCAAAATGCCGTTAATCCGTCACATGATTTGCTGAAACAGCGACAGGATCTTCAGATGGAACTTGATCTTTTAACTACATCTGATGCGGAGCGACTCTTGATACGATCTCGAGCCACTTATTATGAACATGGGGAAAAACCAAGTAGACTTCTGGCACATCAATTGAAACGAAAAGCCGGCTCTCACATAATATCACAAATCAACGATCGGTCGGGCAATCTTGTTTCAGATCCTGTCTCTATTAATGATACTTTTAAAAAATTCTACTGCAATTTGTATAAGTCTGAACTACAAGCAGACTCAAATGAGCTATGTGCCTTTCTTCAGGATATTGACATACCTAGGATAGACAAATTGCTTTCTGACCAACTTGAAGCTCCCATTAAATTAGAAGAAATATTTGCGTCAATTAAGGATGTGCAAAGTGGTAAAACACCTGGCTCAGATGGTTTCTCTGCCGAATTTTTCAAAAAATTTAAAGATAAAATAGCCCCTCTTCTTCTTGAGGTTTATAATGAGTCATTTGGGCAGGGCTTGTTGCCTCCCACCTTGACTCAGGCCTCAATTTCTCTCCTGTTAAAGAAGGATAAGGATCCTACTGCCTGCGAGTCCTATAGACCTCTTTCACTTTTGAATGTGGATTTTAAGATTTTGTCTAAAGTACTCGCGACTCGGCTTGAGACAGTTCTCCCTCGGATTATTTCACAAGAACAGAATGGATTCATTAAAGGTCGCCAGTTGTTTTTTAATACTCGTACACTGTTGAATACAATTTTTTCAACTCATTCCTCTAAATCTCCTGAAGTGATAATTTCTCTTGATGCCGAGAAAGCTTTTGATCGAGTGGAATGGGAATATCTCTTTGCTGTTCTTAATGGGTTTGGTTTTGGAGAGAGGTTTGTGTCTTGGATCAAGCTACTTTATACATCCCCTCAAGCATGTATTCTCAGTAATTCCGTCCAATCTGATTATTTTACGGTGGGACGTGGTACTAGACAGGGTTGCCCTCTTTCTCCCCTCTTGTTTGCGTTAGCCATTGAACCCCTATCCGTTGCTCTAAGATCCCTTTCTTCTTTTCATGGAATCGTCCGCTCTGGTGTCGAGCTTAAATTGTCCTTATATGCAGATGACCTTCTCCTGTATGTCTCTGACCCTTTACGGAGTCTTCCCCCAATTTTAAATATTCTAGAAAAATTTGGATCATATTCTGGCTATAAAATTAACTCACTTAAAAGTGAATGCTATCCAGTGAATTCATTAGCTTTAAAGCTTAAGCCTTCTGATATCCCTTTTAGGCTCAGTCCCTCGGGATTTAGGTATTTAGGAATTAATATTACACGTACTTTGCCCTCAATGTTTTCTCAGAATTATGCCTCACTAGTTTCCCAAATTGCATCAGATTTACAGAGATGGAACTCTCTCCCTCTTTCATTGATTGGTAGGATTAATATTATCAAAATGAATGTGCTACCTAGACTTTTGTTTTTATATCAAAATATCCCTCTGTTCTTGCCCAAACAGTTCTTCAGGTCCCTGGATCAGATGGTCTCATCTTTTTTATGGAACGGAAAGGCCCCCAGAATGAGACTTTCTTTATTACAACAGTTCACCACAAACGGGGGTCTTTCTCTACCTAATTTTACAATGTATTACTGGTCCTCACATATCCATAAACTGACTTATTGGTTAAATTCACCTGATCTGATTTGGTGTAAACTTGAAATTCAGTCGATTTCTGCATCTTTTTCGCCCGCTTCAATTATTTATTCATCATTACCAATTAAATTATCCTCAGTTACTACAAATCCTATAGTGCTCTCAACACTCAGGATCTGGTCACAATTTAGGTCCCACTTTAAATTTGTATCACCCTCTAATAAAATGCCGTTACTAAAGAATCACATTTTTTCTCCAGCATCTAATAATGCTGCCTATAGAATTTGGTATGAGAAAGGTATTAGAACAATGAGAGACCTGTACGAAGATGGTTTATTTCTTAGTTTTTCAGAATTGTCTTCTAAATTTAATCTACCCACTTCACATTTGTTTCTTTACTTCCAAATTAGGCATTGCGTTTCATCGCAGTTTCAAAATTTTCTAGCTTTGCCTACTGACCCACCATGGGTTGAACTCTTAGTTTTGAGCCCCAATTTGAAATCTCCTCTTTCAATTATTTATGGAAAACTTATGGCAATAGAGGCCGATTCATCGGGTAAAACTAGAACTGCATGGGAACGTGAACTGGGTGTTAAACTATCAGATTCATGGTGGGATAAAGTTATTCTCAGCATACGTCAGAGTACACCATGTGCCAGACTACAGTTAATACAATTTAAAGTAATAAATAGAGTACACTTCTCAAAAACACGTTTATCTAAAATGTTCCCCTCAATACCAGACCAGTGTGATAGATGTCAGACTTCACCTTGCAACTTAAGTCATATGTTCTTTTTCTGCCCAAAACTGCAAGGGTTTTGGAAATATTTTTTCTCCATACTCTCAGGAGTTTTTAAGATTCAGTTTCAAAGTGATCCACTTATTGCTATTTTTGGAGTTCCTGGGACCACACTTAATCTATCCCGCCAGCAGGGGGAGGTCTTGGCCTTTTGCTCTCTCCTTGCCAGACGTTGTATTTTGCTCGCCTGGAAATCTCCCACACCACCATCTACATCACAATGGCTTAATACTGTAAGATTATACTTGAAGATGGAAAAATTTTTACTAACAGTGAAAGGTAGTTCAGAAAAATTTACCCACAAGTGGACACCCTTTGTGTCATATGTAAAATCTTTACCTTCATAGCGTATAGACTGATATGATTGACTCATCACATTACCATGTGACTTGATTTTAGAGGATAAATGAAAGACTGAAATACTGTTTTCCTTTTGGTTTGTTGGGTCCCTCCTGTTCGTTCCTCCTCCCCCTCTCTCTCTTTGTACCTTCAACGTTTGATAATCCAACGTTTGGTCGATCAACGTTTGTCTTCTTTTGTCTTGTTTTTGGTTAAGGGGGGAAGGGGAGGGAGGGGAAGAGGGGAGGGAGGGGGGAAAGGGGGAAGGAAAAAAAAGAAAAAATTGGAGAAGTCATGTAAATTCTGTTTAATGCATGTAATGTCAATTATATATTCTCCTGATAAATAAAAATTAAAAAAAAAGAAGTGGTTTACATCGTGTTACATTATATAAACAGGAAATGAAGAG
>NW_023625014.1:0-3505 GCF_014905685.2 Nematolebias whitei
TGGTTCAAGATGAATTTTATGACAGATGGCCCTCGAAACACGACTCAACTTACCCAAACACAACATTCAACAACGTTTGCAATGAACAAAATCTAGTTGACGGTGGCGTCATCTCAATCCCGGGTCAATAAAATTCTCATGGTTCGGTTCAAATAGCAAATCAAGAATTGATCACTGGCTTGTAGCAAATGAATTATTGATCAATGAAATCAACTCTGATATTTCTGAAGCACCTTTGACCGACCATAGTCTTATTTCCTTACAAATAAACCCCCAAAGCAGGAAACCAGGCTCAAGCAAATGTTGGAAATTTAACTCCAGTCTTCTTAAAAATGACACCTACTGCCAAAAAAAATCAAAGAATTAATCCTGAATATAACGGACTCTGAAGATTTAAATAGCCCAGTACAAAAATGTGAATTCTTAAAATACAAGATCAGACAATTCTCCATCTCATTCAGTAAACAATTAAAAAAAGAACTACAAGAAAAAGAACGTTGGTTACGTACTGTAACCCCAGATTCTATGAATATAGGCGTAGCCCTTTAAGGCTGTCGCTGATGGGTTTATCCCGTTATGCGCAGCATAAGCACTGAAAAAATTTAGTCCACGCCCACCTGCTGTGTGGGTCCCACCCGGTCTGTATAAATTACGTTAAGAGCGGGAAATCGGCTCCCAAAATAGCTTTTTCTTCAGCCATTTAGGAGCCAGTGAGGCCCGACGCTTAAAGAGCTACGCCTATATTCATAGAATCTGGGGTTACAGTACGTAACCAACGTTCTATTTCATATAGGCTTTGCCCTTTAAGGCTGTCGCTGATGGGTTAAGGGCGAAGCTGATGTGGTCCTCGCCCCACTGGGTCCATTCGAACACAGTAAGAAGCGGAAGCTTGCCCAAAAAAACGTCTTGTCACTCAGCTCCCCGTGTGCATAACTACGCATCGCGTAATTATGTGCCATGCACAGACGCATGTTGTGTAACTATGCGTTCTGACAAAGCATGAACGCCCCGGAAAACTTTCAACGAGGAGAAGATGTTGAAAAGAAGAGGGGGGGAGGGAGCATGAACCAACTGGTTCATGGCTGAGTATTATAAACAGATCAAAAAACAATGAACTGATTATTGATCAAATGAACTGATTGGTAACAATAGTCATGAACTGATTAGTGACAATAGAACCAAAATCACAGACACAACTTGTGACTGATAACAACATCTCACACTGTAATGCATGCAGACAGAAGTGAGCTTAAACAGAGTTCCATGAGAACAACAATATTCATTCTGTTAGAGCACTAAGGACAGAATGTGTCATGGAACGAGCCGTCACATCACGTAGGTAAAAGCGAATAAATGATCAGGGTGTTGACCATGCAGCCGCAGTGCAAATGTCCTGCATTGACATACCATTATGCAGAGCAGTCGAAGATGCGATACCCCTGGTGGAGTGTGCTTTGAGGTTGACAGGAGGCTCTAAATCTGATGCTCTGTAGGCTTCAGAAAAAGCCTCACACAGCCAGTGTGACAAGCGCTGGGTGGATAACGGGCGACCTGCAGATGCATCTCTATAATGCACAAACAATTGTTGAGTTTGACGCATTACAGCTGTGCGCGCTATGTAACACGTCAACGCCCGCACCGGACAGAGAAGATGAAAAGATGCTTCTTCTTCTGATCTGTGGGGGGGAGGGAAAAAAATCCCTCCAACGATATCTGTCTTGATTTGAAAGAGCTCGTGATGTTTTTAGGCATAAAGCTGGGTTTGGTCTTAAATCAGCTGAACTACCGTCAGCCTGGATTCTGAGACATGACGGAGCGGCAGAGAGGGCAGATAAATCACTCACCCTCTTAGCGGATGTTAAAGCCAGCAGCAGGGCTGTTTTAAGAGACAAGAATTTAAGTGAAACCTGATCCAGAGGCTCAAATGGGGCTTTGATCAGGTCTCGCAGGACCAGCGTTAAATCCCACTGTGGAACAAGTGGGCGTGAAACCGGCCTATGTCTTTGTACACCTTTTAGAAACCGCTTCATCAGCGGGTGATTAAAAGCTGTTCTGTCTCCGAACCCTTCGTGACAGGAAGAGATGGCTGCAGCGTACGTTTTAATCGTGCTGAATGCCAACTTCCTATCCATCAGCTGTTGAAGAAAAGACAACACGCCACCTAATGGACATGAGGTGGCCTCTAAACCTTTCTCTGTACACCAGCGCTGAAAGGCCGTCCACTTGATGTGTACAGAGCTGTGGTAGATGCAGCGCGTGAATCTTGAATTGTGCGCACTACCTCCTGAGGGAGACCCATCCTCTCTAAGCGGGACCGCTCAGCGGCCAGACCCACAGGTGCTGGCCTATTTCTGGGTAACTCCTGATCGCTCCTCCTGCTTGAAGGAGAGCATCCTCCCTCCACGGCAGTTTCCACGGATGATCCGACAACAGACGTTGCAGGACTGGGAACCATGGTGCGTTCACGCGCTCGGGAGCTACCAGGAGAGCTGTCAATCCCTCCTCCTGAACTCGGTTCTCTGTTCAGAACACCGGATATGTAAACCGCTCTGATGGAGAGCAGGTTTTGGTGAGCCCAACACAGTAGCTTTCGCGCAATGTGTAACATCTGGGCTGAACGCACACCCCCCTGGTGGTTTATGTACGCAGCAGTCACCATGTTGTCTGTGTGAATCAACACGTGTTGATTCTGTAGCACGGGAGCAAAGTGTTGAATCACATTCAGCACTGTGCGACACTCCAAAAACATTGATGTGGGCTGATGTGTGGTGGGGCCACAGCGCCCCTACTGCTTGAGATAGGCATGTCCCCCCCCAGCCTGACAGCGACGCGTCCGTGAAGACTGACACGTGTGACATGGGTCTGCTGACGGGAACTCCTTCTGACAGAACCAGGGTGTTCCCCAGTGTCGGAGGTCTGCTCTCACGGAGGGAGGGACAGTGATCATCCGTCTTTTGTGTTTTACTGGATCCACACGCAGACGCGCAAACCACCTCTGGAGCGTCTCATGTGTAACAAACCCAGCGGAACCACTGTGTGAGCTGATGACATCATTCCCAACAGCTTCATGACGGAGATGGCTGTTATCACTTTGCCAGGTCTTACGTGGCGGAGTTGACTTTTTAAGGTGTCGATTCTCGTTTGTGACAAGCGAGCCTTCATGATAATTGAATTTAATTCCACTCCCAGATAAACAATTGTCTGGGCCGGGAAAAATCGAGCTTTTCATCCAATTTATGGCGAAGCCCAGGTTTAACAGGTGTGATGCCAACACCTGAGCCTGTATCAGCGCTTCCTGTCTGGAGTGTGACAGGAGCAGCAGGTCGTCCAGGTAAAACAAAACTCTCATCCCTGCTCTGTGCAGTGGATGCAGGGCTGTCTCCACACACTTTGAGAACGTACGAGGCGCGAGGGAATACCCGAAAAGCAGCCTGTTGTACTGATACTTCATCCCCTGAAAGGCGAAACGCAGAAATTTTCTGTGTTTTGGGATGATCGGTATGTG